>NW_027102118.1:0-301648 GCF_035609145.1 Eleutherodactylus coqui | reverse complement strand
TGTTACATTATGACATCATAATGGAATTTTTCATTATGACATCATAATGAAATTTTACATTATGACATCATAATGGAATTTTGCATTATGACATCATAATGGAATGTTACATTATGACATCATAATGGAATTTTGCATTATGACATCATAATGGAATGTTACATTATGACATCATAATGGAATTTTGCATTATGACATCATAATGGAATTTTGCATTATGACCTCATAATGGAATTTTACATTATGACCTCATAATGGAATTTTGCATTATGACCTCATAATGGAATGTTACATTATGACGTCATAATGGAATTTTGCATTATGACCTCATAATGGAATGTTACATTATGACATCATAATGGAATTTTGCATTATGACATCATAATGGAATATTGCATTATGACATCATAATGGAATGTTACATTATGACATCATAATGGAATTTTGCATTATGACATCATAATGCAATTTTGCATTATGACATCATAATGGAATTTTGCATTATGACATCATAATGGAATATTGCATTATGACATCATAATGGAATGTTACATTATGACATCATAATGGAATTTTGCATTATGACATCATAATGGAATGTTACATTATGACATCATAATGGAATTTTGCATTATGACATCATAATGGAATTTTGCATTATGACCTCATAATGGAATTTTACATTATGACCTCATAATGGAATTTTGCATTATGACCTCATAATGGAATGTTACATTATGACGTCATAATGGAATTTTGCATTATGACCTCATAATGGAATGTTACATTATGACATCATAATGGAATTTTGCATTATGACATCATAATGGAATATTGCATTATGACATCATAATGGAATGTTACATTATGACATCATAATGGAATTTTGCATTATGACATCATAATGGAATTTTGCATTATGACATCATAATGGAATTTTGCATTATGACATCATAATGGAATTTTGCATTATGACATCATAATGGAATATTGCATTATGACATCATAATGGAATGTTACATTATGACATCATAATGGAATTTTGCATTATGACATCATAATGGAATGTTACATTATGACATCATAATGGAATTTTGCATTATGACATCATAATGGAATGTTATATTATGACATCATAATGGAATTTTGCATTATGACATCATAATGGAATGTTACATTATGACATCATAATGGAATTTTTCATTATGACATCATAATGAAATTTTACATTATGACATCATAATGTAGTTTTACATTATGACATCATAATAGAATTTTACATTATGACATCATAATGGAATTTTGCATTATGACATCATAATGGAATTTTACATTATGACATCATAATGGAATTTTGCATTATGACATCATAATGGAATGTTACATTATGACATCATAATGGAATTTTGCATTATGACATCATAATGGAATTTTGCATTATGACATCATAATGGAATGTTACATTATGACATCATAATGGAATTTTTCATTATGACATCATAATGAAATTTTGCATTATGACATCATAATGGAATGTTGCATTATGACATAATGGAATTTTGCATTATGACATCATAATGGAATGTTACATTATGACATCATAATGGAATTTTGCATTATGACATCATAATGGAATGTTACATTATGACATCATAATGGAATTTTGCATTATGACATCATAATGGAATGTTACATTATGACATCATAATGGAATGTTACATTATGACATCATAATGGAATTTTTCATTATGACATCATAATGGAATTTTACATTATGACATCATAATGTAGTTTTACATTATGACATCATAATAGAATTTTACATTATGACATCATAATGGAATGTTACATTATGACATCATAATGGAATTTTACATTATGACATCATAATGGAATTTTGCATTATGACATCATAATGGAATTTTGCATTATGACATCATAATGGAATGTTACATTATGACATCATAATGGAATTTTGCATTATGACATCATAATGGAATGTTACATTATGACATCATAATGGAATTTTGCATTATGACATCATAATGGAATGTTACATTATGACATCATAATGGAATTTTGCATTATGACATCATAATGGAATGTTACATTATGACATCATAATGGAATTTTGCATTATGACATCATAATGGAATGTTACATTATGACATCATAATGGAATTTTGCATTATGACATCATAATGGAATGTTACATTATGACATCATAATGGAATTTTTCATTATGACATCATAATGAAATTTTACATTATGACATCATAATGGAATTTTGCATTATGACATCATAATAGAATTTTACATTATGACATCATAATGGAATTTTACATTATGACATCATAATGGAATTTTACATTATGACATCATAATGGAATTTTGCATTATGACATCATAATGGAATTTTGCATTATGACATCATAATGGAATGTTACAAGTTGACATCATAATGGAATTTTGCATTATGACATCATAATGGAATGTTACATTATGACATCATAATGGAATTTTGCATTATGACATCATAATGGAATGTTACATTATGACATCATAATGGAATTTTTCATTATGACATCATAATGAAATTTTACATTATGACATCATAATGGAATTTTGCATTATGACATCATAATGGAATGTTACATTATGACATCATAATGGAATTTTGCATTATGACATCATAATGGAATGTTACATTATGACATCATAATGGAATTTTGCATTATGACATCATAATGGAATTTTGCATTATGACCTCATAATGGAATTTTACATTATGACCTCATAATGGAATTTTGCATTATGACCTCATAATGGAATTTTACATTATGACCTCATAATGGAATTTTGCATTATGACCTCATAATGGAATGTTACATTATGACGTCATAATGGAATTTTGCATTATGACATCATAATGGAATGTTACATTATGACATCATAATGGAATTTTGCATTATGACATCATAATGGAATATTGCATTATGACATCATAATGGAATGTTACATTATGACATCATAATGGAATTTTGCATTATGACATCATAATGGAATTTTGCATTATGACATCATAATGGAATTTTGCATTATGACATCATAATGGAATATTGCATTATGACATCATAATGGAATGTTACATTATGACATCATAATGGAATTTTGCATTATGACATCATAATGGAATGTTACATTATGACATCATAATGGAATTTTGCATTATGACATCATAATGGAATTTTGCATTATGACCTCATAATGGAATTTTACATTATGACCTCATAATGGAATTTTGCATTATGACCTCATAATGGAATGTTACATTATGACGTCATAATGGAATTTTGCATTATGACCTCATAATGGAATGTTACATTATGACATCATAATGGAATTTTGCATTATGACATCATAATGGAATATTGCATTATGACATCATAATGGAATGTTACATTATGACATCATAATGGAATTTTGCATTATGACATCATAATGGAATTTTGCATTATGACATCATAATGGAATTTTGCATTATGACATCATAATGGAATATTGCATTATGACATCATAATGGAATGTTACATTATGACATCATAATGGAATTTTACATTATGACCTCATAATGGAATGTTACATTATGACATCATAATGGAATTTTGCATTATGACATCATAATGGAATGTTACATTATGACATCATAATGGAATTTTTCATTATGACATCATAATGAAATTTTACATTATGACATCATAATGTAGTTTTACATTATGACATCATAATAGAATTTTACATTATGACATCATAATGGAATTTTACATTATGACATAATGGAATTTTACATTATGACATCATAATGGAATTTTACATTATGACATCATAATGGAATTTTGCATTATGACATCATAATGGAATTTTGCATTATGACATCATAATGGAATTTTGCATTATGACATCATAATGGAACGTTACATTATGACATCATAATGGAATTTTGCATAAGACATCATAATGGAATGTTACATTATGACATCATAATGGAATTTTGCATTATGACATCATAATGGAATGTTACATTATGACATCATAATGGAATTTTGCATTATGACATCATAATGGAATGTTACATTATGACATCATAATGGAATGTTACATTATGACATCATAATGGAATTTTTCATTATGACATCATAATGGAATTTTGCATTATGACATCATAATGTAGTTTTACATTATGACATCATAATAGAATTTTACATTATGACATCATAATGGAATGTTACATTATGACATCATAATGGAATTTTACATTATGACATCATAATGGAATTTTGCATTATGACATCATAATGGAATTTTGCATTATGACATCATAATGGAATGTTACATTATGACATCATAATGGAATTTTGCATTATGACATCATAATGGAATGTTACATTATGACATCATAATGGAATTTTGCATTATGACATCATAATGGAATGTTACATTATGACATCATAATGGAATTTTGCATTATGACATCATAATGGAATGTTACATTATGACATCATAATGGAATTTTGCATTATGACATCATAATGGAATGTTACATTATGACATCATAATGGAATTTTTCATTATGACATCATAATGAAATTTTACATTATGACATCATAATGGAATTTTGCATTATGACATCATAATAGAATTTTACATTATGACA
This sequence comes from Eleutherodactylus coqui, assembly GCF_035609145.1. NCBI lineage: Eukaryota > Metazoa > Chordata > Amphibia > Anura > Eleutherodactylidae > Eleutherodactylus > Eleutherodactylus coqui. The sequence goes on along the minus strand of NW_027102118.1, from coordinate 296,934 downwards.
TCATAATGGAATTTTACATTATGACATCATAATGGAATTTTACATTATGACATCATAATGGAATTTTGCATTATGACATCATAATGGAATTTTGCATTATGACATCATAATGGAATGTTACAAGTTGACATCATAATGGAATTTTGCATTATGACATCATAATGGAATGTTACATTATGACATCATAATGGAATTTTGCATTATGACATCATAATGGAATGTTACATTATGACATCATAATGGAATTTTTCATTATGACATCATAATGAAATTTTACATTATGACATCATAATGGAATTTTGCATTATGACATCATAATGGAATGTTACATTATGACATCATAATGGAATTTTGCATTATGACATCATAATGGAATGTTACATTATGACATCATAATGGAATTTTGCATTATGACATCATAATGGAATGTTACATTATGACATCATAATGGAATTTTGCATTATGACATCATAATGGAATTTTGCATTATGACCTCATAATGGAATTTTACATTATGACCTCATAATGGAATTTTGCATTATGACCTCATAATGGAATGTTACATTATGACGTCATAATGGAATTTTGCATTATGACCTCATAATGGAATGTTACATTATGACATCATAATGGAATTTTGCATTATGACATCATAATGGAATATTGCATTATGACATCATAATGGAATGTTACATTATGACATCATAATGGAATTTTGCATTATGACATCATAATGCAATTTTGCATTATGACATCATAATGGAATTTTGCATTATGACATCATAATGGAATATTGCATTATGACATCATAATGGAATGTTACATTATGACATCATAATGGAATTTTGCATTATGACATCATAATGGAATGTTACATTATGACATCATAATGGAATTTTGCATTATGACATCATAATGGAATTTTGCATTATGACCTCATAATGGAATTTTACATTATGACCTCATAATGGAATTTTGCATTATGACCTCATAATGGAATGTTACATTATGACGTCATAATGGAATTTTGCATTATGACCTCATAATGGAATGTTACATTATGACATCATAATGGAATTTTGCATTATGACATCATAATGGAATATTGCATTATGACATCATAATGGAATGTTACATTATGACATCATAATGGAATTTTGCATTATGACATCATAATGGAATTTTGCATTATGACATCATAATGGAATTTTGCATTATGACATCATAATGGAATTTTGCATTATGACATCATAATGGAATATTGCATTATGACATCATAATGGAATGTTACATTATGACATCATAATGGAATTTTGCATTATGACATCATAATGGAATGTTACATTATGACATCATAATGGAATTTTGCATTATGACATCATAATGGAATGTTATATTATGACATCATAATGGAATTTTGCATTATGACATCATAATGGAATGTTACATTATGACATCATAATGGAATTTTTCATTATGACATCATAATGAAATTTTACATTATGACATCATAATGTAGTTTTACATTATGACATCATAATAGAATTTTACATTATGACATCATAATGGAATTTTGCATTATGACATCATAATGGAATTTTACATTATGACATCATAATGGAATTTTGCATTATGACATCATAATGGAATGTTACATTATGACATCATAATGGAATTTTTCATTATGACATCATAATGAAATTTTACATTATGACATCATAATGTAGTTTTACATTATGACATCATAATAGAATTTTACATTATGACATCATAATGGAATTTTGCATTATGACATCATAATGGAATTTTACATTATGACATCATAATGGAATTTTGCATTATGACATCATAATGGAATGTTACATTATGACATCATAATGGAATTTTGCATTATGACATCATAATGGAATGTTACATTATGACATCATAATGGAATTTTGCATTATGACATCATAATGGAATGTTACATTATGACATCATAATGGAATTTTTCATTATGACATCATAATGAAATTTTGCATTATGACATCATAATGGAATGTTGCATTATGACATAATGGAATTTTGCATTATGACATCATAATGGAATGTTACATTATGACATCATAATGGAATTTTGCATTATGACATCATAATGGAATGTTACATTATGACATCATAATGGAATTTTGCATTATGACATCATAATGGAATGTTACATTATGACATCATAATGGAATGTTACATTATGACATCATAATGGAATTTTTCATTATGACATCATAATGGAATTTTACATTATGACATCATAATGTAGTTTTACATTATGACATCATAATAGAATTTTACATTATGACATCATAATGGAATGTTACATTATGACATCATAATGGAATTTTACATTATGACATCATAATGGAATTTTGCATTATGACATCATAATGGAATTTTGCATTATGACATCATAATGGAATGTTACATTATGACATCATAATGGAATTTTGCATTATGACATCATAATGGAATGTTACATTATGACATCATAATGGAATTTTGCATTATGACATCATAATGGAATGTTACATTATGACATCATAATGGAATTTTGCATTATGACATCATAATGGAATGTTACATTATGACATCATAATGGAATTTTGCATTATGACATCATAATGGAATGTTACATTATGACATCATAATGGAATTTTGCATTATGACATCATAATGGAATGTTACATTATGACATCATAATGGAATTTTTCATTATGACATCATAATGAAATTTTACATTATGACATCATAATGGAATTTTGCATTATGACATCATAATAGAATTTTACATTATGACATCATAATGGAATTTTACATTATGACATCATAATGGAATTTTACATTATGACATCATAATGGAATTTTGCATTATGACATCATAATGGAATTTTGCATTATGACATCATAATAGAATTTTACATTATGACATCATAATGGAATTTTGCATTATGACCTCATAATGGAATTTTACATTATGACCTCATAATGGAATTTTGCATTATGACATCATAATGGAATGTTACATTATGACATCATAATGGAATGTTACATTATGACATCATAATGGAATTTTGCATTATGACATCATAATGGAATGTTACATTATGACATCATAATGGAATTTTGCATTATGACATCATAATGGAATGTTACATTATGACATCATAATGGAATTTTGCATTATGACATCATAATGGAATGTTACATTATGACATCATAATGGAATTTTGCATTATGACATCATAATGGAATGTTACATTATGACATCATAATGTAGTTTTACATTATGACATCATAATAGAATTTTACATTATGACATCATAATGGAATTTTGCATTATGACATCATAATGGAATTTTGCATTATGACATCATAATGGAATTTTGCATTATGACATCATAATGGAATTTTGCATTATGACATCATAATGGAATGTTACATTATGACATCATAATGAAATTTTGCATTATGACATCATAATGGAATGTTACATTATGACATCATAATGGAATTTTGCATTATGACATCATAATGGAATGTTACATTATGACATCATAATGGAATTTTGCATTATGACATCATAATGGAATGTTACATTATGACATCATAATGGAATTTTGCATTATGACATCATAATCGAATTTTACATTATGACATCATAATGTAGTTTTACATTATGACATCATAATAGAATTTTACATTATGACATCATAATGGAATTTTACATTATGACATCATAATGGAATTTTACATTATGACATCATAATGGAATTTTGCATTATGACATCATAATGGAATTTTACATTATGACATCATAATGGAATTTTACATTATGACATCATAATGGAATTTTACATTATGACATCATAATGGAATTTTACATTATGACATCATAATGGAATTTTGCATTATGACATCATAATGGAATTTTGCATTATGACATCATAATGGAATTTTGCATTATGACATCATAATGGAATGTTACATTATGACATCATAATGGAATTTTGCATTATGACATCATAATGGAATGTTACATTATGACCTCATAATGGAATTTTGCATTATGACCTCATAATGGAATGTTACATTATGACGTCATAATGGAATTTTGCATTATGACCTCATAATGGAATGTTACATTATGACATCATAATGGAATTTTGCATTATGACATCATAATGGAATTTTGCATTATGACATCATAATGGAATTTTGCATTATGACATCATAATGGAATTTTGCATTATGACATCATAATGGAATTTTGCATTATGACATCATAATGGAATTTTGCATTATGACATCATAATGGAATTTTGCATTATGACATCATAATGGAATTTTGCATTATGACATCATAATGGAATTTTGCATTATGACATCATAATGTTATTTTGCATTATGACATCATAATGGAATTTTGCATTATGACATCATAATGGAATTTTGCATTATGACATCATAATGGAATTTTGCATTATGACATCATAATGGAATTTTGCATTAGGACATCATAATGGAATTTTGCATTATGACATCATAATGGAATTTTGCATTATGACATCATAATGGAATTTTGCATTATGACATCATAATGGAATGTTACATTATGACATCATAATGGAATTTTGCATTATGACATCATAATGGAATTTTGCATTATGACATCATAATGGAATTTTGCATTATGACATCATAATGGAATTTTGCATTATGACCTCATAATGGAATTTTACATTATGACCTCATAATGGAATTTTGCATTGTGACATCATAATGGAATGTTACATTATGACATCATAATGGAATTTTGCATTATGACATCATAATGGAATGTTACATTATGACATCATAATGGAATTTTGCATTATGACATCATAATGGAATTTTACATTATGACATAATAATGTAGTTTTACATTATGATATCATAATGGAATTTTACATTATGACATCATAATGGAATTTTACATTATGACATCATAATGGAATTTTACATTATGACATCATAATGGAATTTTGCATTATGACATCATAATGGAATTTTGCATTATGACATCATAATGGAATTTTGCATTATGACATCATAATGGAATTTTGCATTATGACATCATAATGGAATGTTACATTATGACATCATAATGGAATTTTGCATTATGACCTCATAATGGAATTTTGCATTATGACCTCATAATGGAATTTTGCATTATGACCTCATAATGGAATTTTACATTATGACCTCATAATGGAATTTTGCATTATGACATCATAATGGAATGTTACATTATGACATCATAATGGAATTTTGCATTATGACATCATAATGGAATGTTACATTATGACATCATAATGGAATTTTGCATTATGACATCATAATGGAATTTTGCATTATGACATCATAATGGAATGTTACATTATGACATCAAAAGGGAATTTTGCATTATGACATCATAATGGAATTTTGCATTATGACATCATAATGGAATTTTGCATTATGACATCATAATGTAATGTTACATTATGACATCATAATGGAATTTTGCATTATGACCTCATAATGGAATTTTGCATTATGACCTCATAATGGAATTTTGCATTATGACCTCATAATGGAATTTTACATTATGACCTCATAATGGAATTTTGCATTATGACATCATAATGGAATGTTGCATTATGACATCATAATGGAATTTTGCATTATGACATCATAATGGAATGTTACATTATGACATCATAATGGAATTTTGCATTATGACATCATAATGGAATTTTGCATTATGACATCATAATGGAATGTTACATTATGACATCAAAAGGGAATTTTGCATTATGACATCATAATGGAATTTTACATTATGACATCATAATGGAATTTTGCATTATGACATCATAATGGAATTTTGCATTATGACATCATAATGGAATTTTGCATTATGACATCATAATGGAATTTTGCATTATGACATCATAATGGAATTTTGCATTATGACATCATAATGGAATTTTGCATTATGACATCATAATGGAATGTTACATTATGACATCATAATGGAATTTTGCATTATGACATCATAATGGAATGTTACATTATGACATCATAATGGAATTTTGCATTATGACATCATAATGGAATTTTACATTATGACATCATAATGGAATTTTGCATTATGACATCATAATGGAATTTTGCATTATGACATCATAATGGAATTTTGCGTTATGACATCATAATGGAATGTTACGTTATGACATCATAATGGAATTTTGCGTTATGACCTCATAATGGAATTTTACGTTATGACCTCATAATGGAATTTTGCATTATGACCTCATAATGGAATGTTACATTATGACATCAAAAGGGAATTTTGCATTATGACATCATAATGGAATTTTACATTATGACATCATAATGGAATTTTGCATTATGACATCATAATGGAATTTTGCATTATGACATCATAATGGAATTTTGCATTATGACATCATAATGGAATTTTGCATTATGACATCATAATGGAATTTTGCATTATGACATCATAATGGAATGTTACATTATGACATCATAATGGAATTTTGCATTATGACATCATAATGGAATGTTACATTATGACATCATAATGGAATTTTGCATTATGACATCATAATGGAATTTTGCATTATGACCTCATAATGGAATTTTACATTATGACCTCATAATGGAATTTTGCATTATGACATCATAATGGAATGTTACATTATGACCTCATAATGGAATTTTGCATTATGACATCATAATGGAATGTTGCATTATGACATCATAATGGAATGTTACATTATGACATCATAATGGAATTTTGCATTATGACATCATAATGGAATGTTACATTATGACATCATAATGGAATTTTGCATTATGACATCATAATGGAATTTTACATTATGACATCATAATGGAATGTTACATTATGACATCATAATGGAATTTTGCATTATGACATCATAATGGAATTTTGCATTATGACATCATAATGGAATTTTGCATTATGACATCATAATGGAATTTTGCATTATGACATCATAATGGAATATTGCATTATGACATCATAATGGAATGTTACATTATGACATCATAATGGAATGTTACATTATGACATCATAATGGAATTTTGCATTATGACATCATAATGGAATGTTACATTATGACATCATAATGGAATTTTTCATTATGACATCATAATGAAATTTTACATTATGACATCATAATGTAGTTTTACATTATGACATCATAATAGAATTTTACATTATGACATCATAATGGAATTTTACATTATGACATCATAATGGAATTTTGCATTATGACATCATAATGGAATGTTACATTATGACATCATAATGGAATTTTGCATTATGACATCATAATGGAATTTTGCATTATGACATCATAATGGAATTTTGCATTATGACATCATAATGGAATTTTGCATTATGACATCATAATGGAATTTTGCATTATGACATCATAATGGAATGTTACATTATGACATCATAATGGAATTTTGCATTATGACATCATAATGGAATGTTACATTATGACATCATAATGGAATTTTGCATTATGACATCATAATGGAATGTTACATTATGACATCATAATGGAATTTTGCATTATGACATCATAATGGAATTTTGCATTATGACATCATAATGGAATTTTGCATTATGACATCATAATGGAATGTTACAAGTTGACATCATAATGGAATTTTGCATTATGACATCATAATGGAATGTTACATTATGACATCATAATGGAATTTTGCATTATGACATCATAATGGAATGTTACATTATGACATCATAATGGAATTTTTCATTATGACATCATAATGAAATTTTACATTATGACATCATAATGGAATTTTGCATTATGACATCATAATGGAATGTTACATTATGACATCATAATGGAATTTTGCATTATGACATCATAATGGAATGTTACATTATGACATCATAATGGAATTTTGCATTATGACATCATAATGGAATTTTGCATTATGACCTCATAATGGAATTTTACATTATGACCTCATAATGGAATTTTGCATTATGACCTCATAATGGAATTTTACATTATGACCTCATAATGGAATTTTGCATTATGACCTCATAATGGAATGTTACATTATGACGTCATAATGGAATTTTGCATTATGACATCATAATGGAATGTTACATTATGACATCATAATGGAATTTTGCATTATGACATCATAATGGAATATTGCATTATGACATCATAATGGAATGTTACATTATGACATCATAATGGAATTTTGCATTATGACATCATAATGGAATTTTGCATTATGACATCATAATGGAATTTTGCATTATGACATCATAATGGAATATTGCATTATGACATCATAATGGAATGTTACATTATGACATCATAATGGAATTTTGCATTATGACATCATAATGGAATGTTACATTATGACATCATAATGGAATTTTGCATTATGACATCATAATGGAATTTTGCATTATGACCTCATAATGGAATTTTACATTATGACCTCATAATGGAATTTTGCATTATGACCTCATAATGGAATGTTACATTATGACGTCATAATGGAATTTTGCATTATGACCTCATAATGGAATGTTACATTATGACATCATAATGGAATTTTGCATTATGACATCATAATGGAATATTGCATTATGACATCATAATGGAATGTTACATTATGACATCATAATGGAATTTTGCATTATGACATCATAATGGAATTTTGCATTATGACATCATAATGGAATTTTGCATTATGACATCATAATGGAATATTGCATTATGACATCATAATGGAATGTTACATTATGACATCATAATGGAATTTTGCATTATGACATCATAATGGAATGTTACATTATGACATCATAATGGAATTTTGCATTATGACATCATAATGGAATGTTACATTATGACATCATAATGGAATTTTTCATTATGACATCATAATGAAATTTTACATTATGACATCATAATGTAGTTTTACATTATGACATCATAATAGAATTTTACATTATGACATCATAATGGAATTTTACATTATGACATAATGGAATTTTACATTATGACATCATAATGGAATTTTACATTATGACATCATAATGGAATTTTGCATTATGACATCATAATGGAATTTTGCATTATGACATCATAATGGAATTTTGCATTATGACATCATAATGGAACGTTACATTATGACATCATAATGGAATTTTGCATAAGACATCATAATGGAATGTTACATTATGACATCATAATGGAATTTTGCATTATGACATCATAATGGAATGTTACATTATGACATCATAATGGAATTTTGCATTATGACATCATAATGGAATGTTACATTATGACATCATAATGGAATGTTACATTATGACATCATAATGGAATTTTTCATTATGACATCATAATGGAATTTTGCATTATGACATCATAATGTAGTTTTACATTATGACATCATAATAGAATTTTACATTATGACATCATAATGGAATGTTACATTATGACATCATAATGGAATTTTACATTATGACATCATAATGGAATTTTGCATTATGACATCATAATGGAATTTTGCATTATGACATCATAATGGAATGTTACATTATGACATCATAATGGAATTTTGCATTATGACATCATAATGGAATGTTACATTATGACATCATAATGGAATTTTGCATTATGACATCATAATGGAATGTTACATTATGACATCATAATGGAATTTTGCATTATGACATCATAATGGAATGTTACATTATGACATCATAATGGAATTTTGCATTATGACATCATAATGGAATGTTACATTATGACATCATAATGGAATTTTTCATTATGACATCATAATGAAATTTTACATTATGACATCATAATGGAATTTTGCATTATGACATCATAATAAAATTTTACATTATGACATCATAATGGAATTTTACATTATGACATCATAATGGAATTTTACATTATGACATCATAATGGAATTTTGCATTATGACATCATAATGGAATTTTGCATTATGACATCATAATGGAATGTTACAAGTTGACATCATAATGGAATTTTGCATTATGACATCATAATGGAATGTTACATTATGACATCATAATGGAATTTTGCATTATGACATCATAATGGAATGTTACATTATGACATCATAATGGAATTTTTCATTATGACATCATAATGAAATTTTACATTATGACATCATAATGGAATTTTGCATTATGACATCATAATGGAATGTTACATTATGACATCATAATGGAATTTTGCATTATGACATCATAATGGAATGTTACATTATGACATCATAATGGAATTTTGCATTATGACATCATAATGGAATGTTACATTATGACATCATAATGGAATTTTGCATTATGACATCATAATGGAATTTTGCATTATGACCTCATAATGGAATTTTACATTATGACCTCATAATGGAATTTTGCATTATGACCTCATAATGGAATGTTACATTATGACGTCATAATGGAATTTTGCATTATGACCTCATAATGGAATGTTACATTATGACATCATAATGGAATTTTGCATTATGACATCATAATGGAATATTGCATTATGACATCATAATGGAATGTTACATTATGACATCATAATGGAATTTTGCATTATGACATCATAATGCAATTTTGCATTATGACATCATAATGGAATTTTGCATTATGACATCATAATGGAATATTGCATTATGACATCATAATGGAATGTTACATTATGACATCATAATGGAATTTTGCATTATGACATCATAATGGAATGTTACATTATGACATCATAATGGAATTTTGCATTATGACATCATAATGGAATTTTGCATTATGACCTCATAATGGAATTTTACATTATGACCTCATAATGGAATTTTGCATTATGACCTCATAATGGAATGTTACATTATGACGTCATAATGGAATTTTGCATTATGACCTCATAATGGAATGTTACATTATGACATCATAATGGAATTTTGCATTATGACATCATAATGGAATATTGCATTATGACATCATAATGGAATGTTACATTATGACATCATAATGGAATTTTGCATTATGACATCATAATGGAATTTTGCATTATGACATCATAATGGAATTTTGCATTATGACATCATAATGGAATTTTGCATTATGACATCATAATGGAATATTGCATTATGACATCATAATGGAATGTTACATTATGACATCATAATGGAATTTTGCATTATGACATCATAATGGAATGTTACATTATGACATCATAATGGAATTTTACATTATGACATCATAATGGAATGTTATATTATGACATCATAATGGAATTTTGCATTATGACATCATAATGGAATGTTACATTATGACATCATAATGGAATTTTTCATTATGACATCATAATGAAATTTTACATTATGACATCATAATGTAGTTTTACATTATGACATCATAATAGAATTTTACATTATGACATCATAATGGAATTTTGCATTATGACATCATAATGGAATTTTACATTATGACATCATAATGGAATTTTGCATTATGACATCATAATGGAATGTTACATTATGACATCATAATGGAATTTTTCATTATGACATCATAATGAAATTTTACATTATGACATCATAATGTAGTTTTACATTATGACATCATAATAGAATTTTACATTATGACATCATAATGGAATTTTGCATTATGACATCATAATGGAATTTTACATTATGACATCATAATGGAATTTTGCATTATGACATCATAATGGAATGTTACATTATGACATCATAATGGAATTTTGCATTATGACATCATAATGGAATGTTACATTATGACATCATAATGGAATTTTGCATTATGACATCATAATGGAATGTTACATTATGACATCATAATGGAATTTTTCATTATGACATCATAATGAAATTTTGCATTATGACATCATAATGGAATGTTGCATTATGACATAATGGAATTTTGCATTATGACATCATAATGGAATGTTACATTATGACATCATAATGGAATTTTGCATTATGACATCATAATGGAATGTTACATTATGACATCATAATGGAATTTTGCATTATGACATCATAATGGAATGTTACATTATGACATCATAATGGAATGTTACATTATGACATCATAATGGAATTTTTCATTATGACATCATAATGGAATTTTACATTATGACATCATAATGTAGTTTTACATTATGACATCATAATAGAATTTTACATTATGACATCATAATGGAATGTTACATTATGACATCATAATGGAATTTTACATTATGACATCATAATGGAATTTTGCATTATGACATCATAATGGAATTTTGCATTATGACATCATAATGGAATGTTACATTATGACATCATAATGGAATTTTGCATTATGACATCATAATGGAATGTTACATTATGACATCATAATGGAATTTTGCATTATGACATCATAATGGAATGTTACATTATGACATCATAATGGAATTTTGCATTATGACATCATAATGGAATGTTACATTATGACATCATAATGGAATTTTGCATTATGACATCATAATGGAATGTTACATTATGACATCATAATGGAATTTTGCATTATGACATCATAATGGAATGTTACATTATGACATCATAATGGAATTTTTCATTATGACATCATAATGAAATTTTACATTATGACATCATAATGGAATTTTGCATTATGACATCATAATAGAATTTTACATTATGACATCATAATGGAATTTTACATTATGACATCATAATGGAATTTTACATTATGACATCATAATGGAATTTTGCATTATGACATCATAATGGAATTTTGCATTATGACATCATAATAGAATTTTACATTATGACATCATAATGGAATTTTGCATTATGACCTCATAATGGAATTTTACATTATGACCTCATAATGGAATTTTGCATTATGACATCATAATGGAATGTTACATTATGACATCATAATGGAATGTTACATTATGACATCATAATGGAATTTTGCATTATGACATCATAATGGAATGTTACATTATGACATCATAATGGAATTTTGCATTATGACATCATAATGGAATGTTACATTATGACATCATAATGGAATTTTGCATTATGACATCATAATGGAATGTTACATTATGACATCATAATGGAATTTTGCATTATGACATCATAATGGAATGTTACATTATGACATCATAATGTAGTTTTACATTATGACATCATAATAGAATTTTACATTATGACATCATAATGGAATTTTGCATTATGACATCATAATGGAATTTTGCATTATGACATCATAATGGAATTTTGCATTATGACATCATAATGGAATTTTGCATTATGACATCATAATGGAATGTTACATTATGACATCATAATGAAATTTTGCATTATGACATCATAATGGAATGTTACATTATGACATCATAATGGAATTTTGCATTATGACATCATAATGGAATGTTACATTATGACATCATAATGGAATTTTGCATTATGACATCATAATGGAATGTTACATTATGACATCATAATGGAATTTTGCATTATGACATCATAATGGAATTTTACATTATGACATCATAATGTAGTTTTACATTATGACATCATAATAGAATTTTACATTATGACATCATAATGGAATTTTACATTATGACATCATAATGGAATTTTACATTATGACATCATAATGGAATTTTGCATTATGACATCATAATGGAATTTTACATTATGACATCATAATGGAATTTTACATTATGACATCATAATGGAATTTTACATTATGACATCATAATGGAATTTTACATTATGACATCATAATGGAATTTTGCATTATGACATCATAATGGAATTTTGCATTATGACATCATAATGGAATTTTGCATTATGACATCATAATGGAATGTTACATTATGACATCATAATGGAATTTTGCATTATGACATCATAATGGAATGTTACATTATGACCTCATAATGGAATTTTGCATTATGACCTCATAATGGAATGTTACATTATGACGTCATAATGGAATTTTGCATTATGACCTCATAATGGAATGTTACATTATGACATCATAATGGAATTTTGCATTATGACATCATAATGGAATTTTGCATTATGACATCATAATGGAATTTTGCATTATGACATCATAATGGAATTTTGCATTATGACATCATAATGGAATTTTGCATTATGACATCATAATGGAATTTTGCATTATGACATCATAATGGAATTTTGCATTATGACATCATAATGGAATTTTGCATTATGACATCATAATGGAATTTTGCATTATGACATCATAATGGAATTTTGCATTATGACATCATAATGGAATTTTGCATTATGACATCATAATGTTATTTTGCATTATGACATCATAATGGAATTTTGCATTATGACATCATAATGGAATTTTGCATTATGACATCATAATGGAATTTTGCATTATGACATCATAATGGAATTTTGCATTAGGACATCATAATGGAATTTTGCATTATGACATCATAATGGAATTTTGCATTATGACATCATAATGGAATTTTGCATTATGACATCATAATGGAATGTTACATTATGACATCATAATGGAATTTTGCATTATGACATCATAATGGAATTTTGCATTATGACATCATAATGGAATTTTGCATTATGACATCATAATGGAATTTTGCATTATGACCTCATAATGGAATTTTACATTATGACCTCATAATGGAATTTTGCATTATGACATCATAATGGAATGTTACATTATGACATCATAATGGAATTTTGCATTATGACATCATAATGGAATGTTACATTATGACATCATAATGGAATTTTGCATTATGACATCATAATGGAATTTTACATTATGACATAATAATGTAGTTTTACATTATGATATCATAATGGAATTTTACATTATGACATCATAATGGAATTTTACATTATGACATCATAATGGAATTTTACATTATGACATCATAATGGAATTTTGCATTATGACATCATAATGGAATTTTGCATTATGACATCATAATGGAATTTTGCATTATGACATCATAATGGAATTTTGCATTATGACATCATAATGGAATGTTACATTATGACATCATAATGGAATTTTGCATTATGACCTCATAATGGAATTTTGCATTATGACCTCATAATGGAATTTTGCATTATGACCTCATAATGGAATTTTACATTATGACCTCATAATGGAATTTTGCATTATGACATCATAATGGAATGTTACATTATGACATCATAATGGAATTTTGCATTATGACATCATAATGGAATGTTACATTATGACATCATAATGGAATTTTGCATTATGACATCATAATGGAATTTTGCATTATGACATCATAATGGAATGTTACATTATGACATCAAAAGGGAATTTTGCATTATGACATCATAATGGAATTTTGCATTATGACATCATAATGGAATTTTGCATTATGACATCATAATGTAATGTTACATTATGACATCATAATGGAATTTTGCATTATGACCTCATAATGGAATTTTGCATTATGACCTCATAATGGAATTTTGCATTATGACCTCATAATGGAATTTTACATTATGACCTCATAATGGAATTTTGCATTATGACATCATAATGGAATGTTACATTATGACATCATAATGGAATTTTGCATTATGACATCATAATGGAATGTTACATTATGACATCATAATGGAATTTTGCATTATGACATCATAATGGAATTTTGCATTATGACATCATAATGGAATGTTACATTATGACATCAAAAGGGAATTTTGCATTATGACATCATAATGGAATTTTACATTATGACATCATAATGGAATTTTGCATTATGACATCATAATGGAATTTTGCATTATGACATCATAATGGAATTTTGCATTATGACATCATAATGGAATTTTGCATTATGACATCATAATGGAATTTTGCATTATGACATCATAATGGAATTTTGCATTATGACATCATAATGGAATGTTACATTATGACATCATAATGGAATTTTGCATTATGACATCATAATGGAATGTTACATTATGACATCATAATGGAATTTTGCATTATGACATCATAATGGAATTTTACATTATGACATCATAATGGAATTTTGCATTATGACATCATAATGGAATTTTGCATTATGACATCATAATGGAATTTTGCGTTATGACATCATAATGGAATGTTACGTTATGACATCATAATGGAATTTTGCGTTATGACCTCATAATGGAATTTTACGTTATGACCTCATAATGGAATTTTGCATTATGACCTCATAATGGAATGTTACATTATGACATCAAAAGGGAATTTTGCATTATGACATCATAATGGAATTTTACATTATGACATCATAATGGAATTTTGCATTATGACATCATAATGGAATTTTGCATTATGACATCATAATGGAATTTTGCATTATGACATCATAATGGAATTTTGCATTATGACATCATAATGGAATTTTGCATTATGACATCATAATGGAATGTTACATTATGACATCATAATGGAATTTTGCATTATGACATCATAATGGAATGTTACATTATGACATCATAATGGAATTTTGCATTATGACATCATAATGGAATTTTGCATTATGACCTCATAATGGAATTTTACATTATGACCTCATAATGGAATTTTGCATTATGACATCATAATGGAATGTTACATTATGACCTCATAATGGAATTTTGCATTATGACATCATAATGGAATGTTGCATTATGACATCATAATGGAATGTTACATTATGACATCATAATGGAATTTTGCATTATGACATCATAATGGAATGTTACATTATGACATCATAATGGAATTTTGCATTATGACATCATAATGGAATTTTACATTATGACATCATAATGGAATGTTACATTATGACATCATAATGGAATTTTGCATTATGACATCATAATGGAATTTTGCATTATGACATCATAATGGAATTTTGCATTATGACATCATAATGGAATTTTGCATTATGACATCATAATGGAATATTGCATTATGACATCATAATGGAATGTTACATTATGACATCATAATGGAATGTTACATTATGACATCATAATGGAATTTTGCATTATGACATCATAATGGAATGTTACATTATGACATCATAATGGAATTTTTCATTATGACATCATAATGAAATTTTACATTATGACATCATAATGTAGTTTTACATTATGACATCATAATAGAATTTTACATTATGACATCATAATGGAATTTTACATTATGACATCATAATGGAATTTTGCATTATGACATCATAATGGAATGTTACATTATGACATCATAATGGAATTTTGCATTATGACATCATAATGGAATTTTGCATTATGACATCATAATGGAATTTTGCATTATGACATCATAATGGAATTTTGCATTATGACATCATAATGGAATGTTACATTATGACATCATAATGGAATTTTGCATTATGACATCATAATGGAATGTTACATTATGACATCATAATGGAATTTTGCATTATGACATCATAATGGAATGTTACATTATGACATCATAATGGAATTTTGCATTATGACATCATAATGGAATGTTACATTATGACATCATAATGGAATTTTTCATTATGACATCATAATGGAATTTTACATTATGACATCATAATGTAGTTTTACATTATGACATCATAATAGAATTTTACATTATGACATCATAATGGAATGTTACATTATGACATCATAATGGAATTTTACATTATGACATCATAATGGAATTTTGCATTATGACATCATAATGGAATTTTGCATTATGACATCATAATGGAATTTTGCATTATGACATCATAATGGAATGTTACATTATGACATCATAATGGAATTTTGCATTATGACATCATAATGGAATGTTACATTATGACATCATAATGGAATTTTGCATTATGACATCATAATGGAATGTTACATTATGACATCATAATGGAATTTTTCATTATGACATCATAATGAAATTTTACATTATGACATCATAATGGAATTTTGCATTATGACATCATAATAGAATTTTACATTATGACATCATAATGGAATTTTACATTATGACATCATAATGGAATTTTACATTATGACATCATAATGGAATTTTGCATTATGACATCATAATGGAATGTTACATTATGACATCATAATGGAATTTTGCATTATGACATCATAATGGAATGTTACATTATGACATCATAATGGAATTTTGCATTATGACATCATAATGGAATTTTACATTATGACATCATAATGGAATGTTACATTATGACATCATAATGGAATTTTGCATTATGACATCATAATGGAATTTTGCATTATGACCTCATAATGGAATTTTACATTATGACCTCATAATGGAATTTTGCATTATGACCTCATAATGGAATGTTACATTATGACGTCATAATGGAATTTTGCATTATGACATCATAATGGAATGTTACATTATGACGTCATAATGGAATTTTGCATTATGACATCATAATGGAATTTTACATTATGACATCATAATGTAGTTTTACATTATGACATCATAATAGAATTTTACATTATGACATCATAATGTAGTTTTACATTATGACATCATAATAGAATTTTACATTATGACATCATAATGGAATTTTACATTATGACATCATAATGGAATTTTACATTATGACATCATAATGGAATTTTGCATTATGACCTCATAATGGAATTTTACATTATGACCTCATAATGGAATTTTGCATTATGACATCATAATGGAATGTTACATTATGACATCATAATGGAATGTTACATTATGACATCATAATGGAATTTTGCATTATGACATCATAATGGAATGTTACATTATGACATCATAATGGAATTTTGCATTATGACATCATAATGGAATGTTACATTATGACATCATAATGGAATTTTGCATTATGACATCATAATGGAATGTTACATTATGACATCATAATGGAATTTTGCATTATGACATCATAATGGAATTTTACATTATGACATCATAATGTAGTTTTACATTATGACATCATAATAGAATTTTACATTATGACATCATAATGGAATTTTGCATTATGACATCATAATGGAATTTTGCATTATGACATCATAATGGAATTTTGCATTATGACATCATAATGGAATGTTACATTATGACATCATAATGTAGTTTTACATTATGACATCATAATAGAATTTTACATTATGACATCATAATGGAATTTTACATTATGACATCATAATGGAATTTTACATTATGACATCATAATGGAATTTTGCATTATGACATCATAATGGAATGTTACATTATGACATCATAATGGAATTTTGCATTATGACATCATAATGGAATTTTACATTATGACATCATAATGGAATTTTGCATTATGACATCATAATGGAATTTTGCATTATGACATCATAATGGAATGTTACATTATGACATCATAATGGAATTTTGCATTATGAAATCATAATGGAATTTTGCATTATGACCTCATAATGGAATTTTACATTATGACCTCATAATGGAATTTTGCATTATGACCTCATAATGGAATGTTACATTATGACGTCATAATGGAATTTTGCATTATGACATCATAATGGAATGTTACATTATGACATCATAATGGAATTTTGCATTATGACATCATAATGGAATTTTACATTATGACATCATAATGTAGTTTTACATTATGACATCATAATAGAATTTTACATTATGACATCATAATGGAATTTTACATTATGACATCATAATGGAATTTTACATTATGACATCATAATGGAATTTTGCATTATGACCTCATAATGGAATTTTACATTATGACCTCATAATGGAATTTTGCATTATGACATCATAATGGAATGTTACATTATGACCTCATAATGGAATTTTGCATTATGACATCATAATGGAATGTTACATTATGACCTCATAATGGAATTTTGCATTATGACATCATAATGGAATGTTACATTATGACATCATAATGGAATTTTGCATTATGACATCATAATGGAATTTTGCATTATGACCTCATAATGGAATTTTACATTATGACCTCATAATGGAATTTTGCATTATGACATCATAATGGAATGTTACATTATGACATCATAATGGAATTTTGCATTATGACATCATAATGGAATGTTACATTATGACATCATAATGGAATTTTGCATTATGACATCATAATGGAATGTTACATTATGACATCATAATGGAATTTTGCATTATGACATCATAATGGAATTTTGCATTATGACATCATAATGGAATGTTACATTATGACATCATAATGGAATTTTGCATTATGACATCATAATGGAATTTTGCATTATGACATCATAATGGAATTTTGCATTATGACATCATAATGGAATATTGCATTATGACATCATAATGGAATGTTACATTATGACATCATAATGGAATTTTGCATTATGACATCATAATGGAATGTTACATTATGACATCATAATGGAATTTTGCATTATGACATCATAATGGAATGTTACATTATGACATCATAATGGAATTTTGCATTATGACATCATAATGGAATGTTACATTATGACATCATAATGGAATTTTTCATTATGACATCATAATGAAATTTTACATTATGACATCATAATGTAGTTTTACATTATGACATCATAATAGAATTTTACATTATGACATCATAATGGAATTTTACATTATGACATCATAATGGAATTTTACATTATGACATCATAATGGAATTTTGCATTATGACATCATAATGGAATGTTACATTATGACATCATAATGGAATTTTGCATTATGACATCATAATGGAATTTTACATTATGACATCATAATGGAATTTTGCATTATGACATCATAATGGAATTTTGCATTATGACATCATAATGGAATGTTCCATTATGACATCATAATGGAATTTTGCATTATGACATCATAATGGAATGTTACATTATGACATCATAATGGAATTTTGCATTATGACATCATAATGGAATGTTACATTATGACATCATAATGGAATGTTACATTATGACATCATAATGGAATTTTGCATTATGACATCATAATGGAATGTTACATTATGACATCATAATGGAATTTTTCATTATGACATCATAATGGAATTTTACATTATGACATCATAATGTAGTTTTACATTATGACATCATAATAGAATTTTACATTATGACATCATAATGGAATGTTACATTATGACATCATAATGGAATGTTACATTATGACATCATAATGGAATTTTGCATTATGACATCATAATGGAATGTTACATTATGACATCATAATGGAATTTTGCATTATGACATCATAATGGAATTTTACATTATGACATCATAATGGAATGTTACATTATGACAATATAATGGAATTTTGCATTATGACATCATAATTGAATTTTGCATTATGACCTCATAATGGAATTTTACATTATGACCTCATAATGGAATTTTGCATTATGACCTCATAATGGAATGTTACATTATGACGTCATAATGGAATTTTGCATTATGACATCATAATGGAATGTTACATTATGACATCATAATGGAATTTTGCATTATGACATCATAATGGAATTTTACATTATGACATCATAATGTAGTTTTACATTATGACATCATAATAGAATTTTACATTATGACATCATAATGGAATTTTACATTATGACATCATAATGGAATTTTACATTATGACATCATAATGGAATTTTGCATTATGACCTCATAATGGAATTTTACATTATGACCTCATAATGGAATTTTGCATTATGACATCATAATGGAATGTTACATTATGACATCATAATGGAATTTTGCATTATGACATCATAATGGAATTTTGCATTATGACATCATAATGGAATGTTACATTATGACATCATAATGGAATTTTGCATTATGACATCATAATGGAATTTTGCATTATGACATCATAATGGAATTTTGCATTATGACATCATAATGGAATTTTGCATTATGACATCATAATGGAATGTTACATTATGACATCATAATGGAATTTTGCATTATGACATCATAATGGAATGTTACATTATGACATCATAATGGAATTTTGCATTATGACATCATAATGGAATGTTACATTATGACATCATAATGGAATTTTGCATTATGACATCATAATGGAATGTTACATTATGACATCATAATGGAATTTTTCATTATGACATCATAATGGAATTTTACATTATGACATCATAATGTAGTTTTACATTATGACATCATAATAGAATTTTACATTATGACATCATAATGGAATGTTACATTATGACATCATAATGGAATTTTACATTATGACATCATAATGGAATTTTGCATTATGACATCATAATGGAATTTTGCATTATGACATCATAATGGAATTTTGCATTATGACATCATAATGGAATGTTACATTATGACATCATAATGGAATTTTGCATTATGACATCATAATGGAATGTTACATTATGACATCATAATGGAATTTTGCATTATGACATCATAATGGAATGTTACATTATGACATCATAATGGAATTTTTCATTATGACATCATAATGAAATTTTACATTATGACATCATAATGGAATTTTGCATTATGACATCATAATAGAATTTTACATTATGACATCATAATGGAATTTTACATTATGACATCATAATGGAATTTTACATTATGACATCATAATGGAATTTTGCATTATGACATCATAATGGAATGTTACATTATGACATCATAATGGAATTTTGCATTATGACATCATAATGGAATGTTACATTATGACATCATAATGGAATTTTGCATTATGACATCATAATGGAATGTTACATTATGACATCATAATGGAATGTTACATTATGACATCATAATGGAATTTTGCATTATGACATCATAATGGAATTTTGCATTATGACCTCATAATGGAATTTTACATTATGACCTCATAATGGAATTTTGCATTATGACCTCATAATGGAATGTTACATTATGACGTCATAATGGAATTTTGCATTATGACATCATAATGGAATGTTACATTATGACGTCATAATGGAATTTTGCATTATGACATCATAATGGAATTTTACATTATGACATCATAATGTAGTTTTACATTATGACATCATAATAGAATTTTACATTATGACATCATAATGTAGTTTTACATTATGACATCATAATAGAATTTTACATTATGACATCATAATGGAATTTTACATTATGACATCATAATGGAATTTTACATTATGACATCATAATGGAATTTTGCATTATGACCTCATAATGGAATTTTACATTATGACCTCATAATGGAATTTTGCATTATGACATCATAATGGAATGTTACATTATGACATCATAATGGAATGTTACATTATGACATCATAATGGAATTTTGCATTATGACATCATAATGGAATGTTACATTATGACATCATAATGGAATTTTGCATTATGACATCATAATGGAATGTTACATTATGACATCATAATGGAATTTTGCATTATGACATCATAATGGAATGTTACATTATGACATCATAATGGAATTTTGCATTATGACATCATAATGGAATTTTACATTATGACATCATAATGTAGTTTTACATTATGACATCATAATAGAATTTTACATTATGACATCATAATGGAATTTTGCATTATGACATCATAATGGAATTTTGCATTATGACATCATAATGGAATTTTGCATTATGACATCATAATGGAATGTTACATTATGACATCATAATGTAGTTTTACATTATGACATCATAATAGAATTTTACATTATGACATCATAATGGAATTTTACATTATGACATCATAATGGAATTTTACATTATGACATCATAATGGAATTTTGCATTATGACATCATAATGGAATGTTACATTATGACATCATAATGGAATTTTGCATTATGACATCATAATGGAATTTTACATTATGACATCATAATGGAATTTTGCATTATGACATCATAATGGAATTTTGCATTATGACATCATAATGGAATGTTACATTATGACATCATAATGGAATTTTGCATTATGAAATCATAATGGAATTTTGCATTATGACCTCATAATGGAATTTTACATTATGACCTCATAATGGAATTTTGCATTATGACCTCATAATGGAATGTTACATTATGACGTCATAATGGAATTTTGCATTATGACATCATAATGGAATGTTACATTATGACATCATAATGGAATTTTGCATTATGACATCATAATGGAATTTTACATTATGACATCATAATGTAGTTTTACATTATGACATCATAATAGAATTTTACATTATGACATCATAATGGAATTTTACATTATGACATCATAATGGAATTTTACATTATGACATCATAATGGAATTTTGCATTATGACCTCATAATGGAATTTTACATTATGACCTCATAATGGAATTTTGCATTATGACATCATAATGGAATGTTACATTATGACCTCATAATGGAATTTTGCATTATGACATCATAATGGAATGTTACATTATGACCTCATAATGGAATTTTGCATTATGACATCATAATGGAATGTTACATTATGACATCATAATGGAATTTTGCATTATGACATCATAATGGAATTTTGCATTATGACCTCATAATGGAATTTTACATTATGACCTCATAATGGAATTTTGCATTATGACATCATAATGGAATGTTACATTATGACATCATAATGGAATTTTGCATTATGACATCATAATGGAATGTTACATTATGACATCATAATGGAATTTTGCATTATGACATCATAATGGAATGTTACATTATGACATCATAATGGAATTTTGCATTATGACATCATAATGGAATTTTACATTATGACATCATAATGGAATGTTACATTATGACATCATAATGGAATTTTGCATTATGACATCATAATGGAATTTTGCATTATGACATCATAATGGAATTTTGCATTATGACATCATAATGGAATATTGCATTATGACATCATAATGGAATGTTACATTATGACATCATAATGGAATTTTGCATTATGACATCATAATGGAATGTTACATTATGACATCATAATGGAATTTTGCATTATGACATCATAATGGAATGTTACATTATGACATCATAATGGAATTTTGCATTATGACATCATAATGGAATGTTACATTATGACATCATAATGGAATTTTTCATTATGACATCATAATGAAATTTTACATTATGACATCATAATGTAGTTTTACATTATGACATCATAATAGAATTTTACATTATGACATCATAATGGAATTTTACATTATGACATCATAATGGAATTTTACATTATGACATCATAATGGAATTTTGCATTATGACATCATAATGGAATGTTACATTATGACATCATAATGGAATTTTGCATTATGACATCATAATGGAATTTTACATTATGACATCATAATGGAATTTTGCATTATGACATCATAATGGAATTTTGCATTATGACATCATAATGGAATTTTGCATTATGACCTCATAATGGAATTTTACATTATGACCTCATAATGGAATTTTGCATTATGACCTCATAATGGAATGTTACATTATGACGTCATAATGGAATTTTGCATTATGACATCATAATGGAATGTTACATTATGACGTCATAATGGAATTTTGCATTATGACATCATAATGGAATTTTACATTATGACATCATAATGTAGTTTTACATTATGACATCATAATAGAATTTTACATTATGACATCATAATGTAGTTTTACATTATGACATCATAATAGAATTTTACATTATGACATCATAATGGAATTTTACATTATGACATCATAATGGAATTTTACATTATGACATCATAATGGAATTTTGCATTATGACCTCATAATGGAATTTTACATTATGACCTCATAATGGAATTTTGCATTATGACATCATAATGGAATGTTACATTATGACATCATAATGGAATGTTACATTATGACATCATAATGGAATTTTGCATTATGACATCATAATGGAATGTTACATTATGACATCATAATGGAATTTTGCATTATGACATCATAATGGAATGTTACATTATGACATCATAATGGAATTTTGCATTATGACATCATAATGGAATGTTACATTATGACATCATAATGGAATTTTGCATTATGACATCATAATGGAATTTTACATTATGACATCATAATGTAGTTTTACATTATGACATCATAATAGAATTTTACATTATGACATCATAATGGAATTTTGCATTATGACATCATAATGGAATTTTGCATTATGACATCATAATGGAATTTTGCATTATGACATCATAATGGAATGTTACATTATGACATCATAATGTAGTTTTACATTATGACATCATAATAGAATTTTACATTATGACATCATAATGGAATTTTACATTATGACATCATAATGGAATTTTACATTATGACATCATAATGGAATTTTGCATTATGACATCATAATGGAATGTTACATTATGACATCATAATGGAATTTTGCATTATGACATCATAATGGAATTTTACATTATGACATCATAATGGAATTTTGCATTATGACATCATAATGGAATTTTGCATTATGACATCATAATGGAATGTTACATTATGACATCATAATGGGATTTTGCATTATGACATCATAATGGAATTTTGCATTATGACCTCATAATGGAATTTTGCATTATGACCTCATAATGGAATTTTGCATTATGACCTCATAATGGAATGTTACATTATGACGTCATAATGGAATTTTGCATTATGACATCATAATGGAATGTTACATTATGACATCATAATGGAATTTTGCATTATGACATCATAATGGAATTTTACATTATGACATCATAATGTAGTTTTACATTATGACATCATAATAGAATTTTACATTATGACATCATAATGGAATTTTACATTATGACATCATAATGGAATTTTACATTATGACATCATAATGGAATTTTGCATTATGACCTCATAATGGAATTTTACATTATGACCTCATAATGGAATTTTGCATTATGACATCATAATGGAATGTTACATTATGACCTCATAATGGAATTTTGCATTATGACATCATAATGGAATGTTACATTATGACCTCATAATGGAATTTTGCATTATGACATCATAATGGAATGTTACATTATGACATCATAATGGAATTTTGCATTATGACATCATAATGGAATTTTGCATTATGACCTCATAATGGAATTTTACATTATGACCTCATAATGGAATTTTGCATTATGACATCATAATGGAATGTTACATTATGACATCATAATGGAATTTTGCATTATGACATCATAATGGAATGTTACATTATGACATCATAATGGAATTTTGCATTATGACATCATAATGGAATGTTACATTATGACATCATAATGGAATTTTGCATTATGACATCATAATGGAATTTTACATTATGACATCATAATGGAATGTTACATTATGACATCATAATGGAATTTTGCATTATGACATCATAATGGAATTTTGCATTATGACATCATAATGGAATTTTGCATTATGACATCATAATGGAATATTGCATTATGACATCATAATGGAATGTTACATTATGACATCATAATGGAATTTTGCATTATGACATCATAATGGAATGTTACATTATGACATCATAATGGAATTTTGCATTATGACATCATAATGGAATGTTACATTATGACATCATAATGGAATTTTGCATTATGACATCATAATGGAATGTTACATTATGACATCATAATGGAATTTTTCATTATGACATCATAATGAAATTTTACATTATGACATCATAATGTAGTTTTACATTATGACATCATAATAGAATTTTACATTATGACATCATAATGGAATTTTACATTATGACATCATAATGGAATTTTACATTATGACATCATAATGGAATTTTGCATTATGACATCATAATGGAATGTTACATTATGACATCATAATGGAATTTTGCATTATGACATCATAATGGAATTTTACATTATGACATCATAATGGAATTTTGCATTATGACATCATAATGGAATCTTGCATTATGACATCATAATGGAATGTTCCATTATGACATCATAATGGAATTTTGCATTATGACATCATAATGGAATGTTACATTATGACATCATAATGGAATTTTGCATTATGACATCATAATGGAATGTTACATTATGACATCATAATGGAATGTTACATTATGACATCATAATGGAATTTTGCATTATGACATCATAATGGAATGTTACATTATGACATCATAATGGAATTTTTCATTATGACATCATAATGGAATTTTACATTATGACATCATAATGTAGTTTTACATTATGACATCATAATAGAATTTTACATTATGACATCATAATGGAATGTTACATTATGACATCATAATGGAATGTTACATTATGACATCATAATGGAATTTTGCATTATGACATCATAATGGAATGTTACATTATGACATCATAATGGAATTTTGCATTATGACATCATAATGGAATTTTACATTATGACATCATAATGGAATGTTACATTATGACAATATAATGGAATTTTGCATTATGACATCATAATTGAATTTTGCATTATGACCTCATAATGGAATTTTACATTATGACCTCATAATGGAATTTTGCATTATGACCTCATAATGGAATGTTACATTATGACGTCATAATGGAATTTTGCATTATGACATCATAATGGAATGTTACATTATGACATCATAATGGAATTTTGCATTATGACATCATAATGGAATTTTACATTATGACATCATAATGTAGTTTTACATTATGACATCATAATAGAATTTTACATTATGACATCATAATGGAATTTTACATTATGACATCATAATGGAATTTTACATTATGACATCATAATGGAATTTTGCATTATGACCTCATAATGGAATTTTACATTATGACCTCATAATGGAATTTTGCATTATGACATCATAATGGAATGTTACATTATGACATCATAATGGAATTTTGCATTATGACATCATAATGGAATTTTGCATTATGACATCATAATGGAATGTTACATTATGACATCATAATGGAATTTTGCATTATGACATCATAATGGAATTTTGCATTATGACATCATAATGGAATTTTGCATTATGACATCATAATGGAATTTTGCATTATGACATCATAATGGAATGTTACATTATGACATCATAATGGAATTTTGCATTATGACATCATAATGGAATGTTACATTATGACATCATAATGGAATTTTGCATTATGACATCATAATGGAATGTTACATTATGACATCATAATGGAATTTTGCATTATGACATCATAATGGAATGTTACATTATGACATCATAATGGAATTTTTCATTATGACATCATAATGGAATTTTACATTATGACATCATAATGTAGTTTTACATTATGACATCATAATAGAATTTTACATTATGACATCATAATGGAATGTTACATTATGACATCATAATGGAATTTTACATTATGACATCATAATGGAATTTTGCATTATGACATCATAATGGAATTTTGCATTATGACATCATAATGGAATTTTGCATTATGACATCATAATGGAATGTTACATTATGACATCATAATGGAATTTTGCATTATGACATCATAATGGAATGTTACATTATGACATCATAATGGAATTTTGCATTATGACATCATAATGGAATGTTACATTATGACATCATAATGGAATTTTTCATTATGACATCATAATGAAATTTTACATTATGACATCATAATGGAATTTTGCATTATGACATCATAATAGAATTTTACATTATGACATCATAATGGAATTTTACATTATGACATCATAATGGAATTTTACATTATGACATCATAATGGAATTTTGCATTATGACATCATAATGGAATGTTACATTATGACATCATAATGGAATTTTGCATTATGACATCATAATGGAATGTTACATTATGACATCATAATGGAATTTTGCATTATGACATCATAATGGAATGTTACATTATGACATCATAATGGAATGTTACATTATGACATCATAATGGAATTTTGCATTATGACATCATAATGGAATTTTGCATTATGACCTCATAATGGAATTTTACATTATGACCTCATAATGGAATTTTGCATTATGACCTCATAATGGAATGTTACATTATGACGTCATAATGGAATTTTGCATTATGACATCATAATGGAATGTTACATTATGACGTCATAATGGAATTTTGCATTATGACATCATAATGGAATTTTACATTATGACATCATAATGTAGTTTTACATTATGACATCATAATAGAATTTTACATTATGACATCATAATGTAGTTTTACATTATGACATCATAATAGAATTTTACATTATGACATCATAATGGAATTTTACATTATGACATCATAATGGAATTTTACATTATGACATCATAATGGAATTTTGCATTATGACCTCATAATGGAATTTTACATTATGACCTCATAATGGAATTTTGCATTATGACATCATAATGGAATGTTACATTATGACATCATAATGGAATGTTACATTATGACATCATAATGGAATTTTGCATTATGACATCATAATGGAATGTTACATTATGACATCATAATGGAATTTTGCATTATGACATCATAATGGAATGTTACATTATGACATCATAATGGAATTTTGCATTATGACATCATAATGGAATGTTACATTATGACATCATAATGGAATTTTGCATTATGACATCATAATGGAATTTTACATTATGACATCATAATGTAGTTTTACATTATGACATCATAATAGAATTTTACATTATGACATCATAATGGAATTTTGCATTATGACATCATAATGGAATTTTGCATTATGACATCATAATGGAATTTTGCATTATGACATCATAATGGAATGTTACATTATGACATCATAATGTAGTTTTACATTATGACATCATAATAGAATTTTACATTATGACATCATAATGGAATTTTACATTATGACATCATAATGGAATTTTACATTATGACATCATAATGGAATTTTGCATTATGACATCATAATGGAATGTTACATTATGACATCATAATGGAATTTTGCATTATGACATCATAATGGAATTTTACATTATGACATCATAATGGAATTTTGCATTATGACATCATAATGGAATTTTGCATTATGACATCATAATGGAATGTTACATTATGACATCATAATGGAATTTTGCATTATGAAATCATAATGGAATTTTGCATTATGACCTCATAATGGAATTTTACATTATGACCTCATAATGGAATTTTGCATTATGACCTCATAATGGAATGTTACATTATGACGTCATAATGGAATTTTGCATTATGACATCATAATGGAATGTTACATTATGACATCATAATGGAATTTTGCATTATGACATCATAATGGAATTTTACATTATGACATCATAATGTAGTTTTACATTATGACATCATAATAGAATTTTACATTATGACATCATAATGGAATTTTACATTATGACATCATAATGGAATTTTACATTATGACATCATAATGGAATTTTGCATTATGACCTCATAATGGAATTTTACATTATGACCTCATAATGGAATTTTGCATTATGACATCATAATGGAATGTTACATTATGACCTCATAATGGAATTTTGCATTATGACATCATAATGGAATGTTACATTATGACCTCATAATGGAATTTTGCATTATGACATCATAATGGAATGTTACATTATGACATCATAATGGAATTTTGCATTATGACATCATAATGGAATTTTGCATTATGACCTCATAATGGAATTTTACATTATGACCTCATAATGGAATTTTGCATTATGACATCATAATGGAATGTTACATTATGACATCATAATGGAATTTTGCATTATGACATCATAATGGAATGTTACATTATGACATCATAATGGAATTTTGCATTATGACATCATAATGGAATGTTACATTATGACATCATAATGGAATTTTGCATTATGACATCATAATGGAATTTTACATTATGACATCATAATGGAATGTTACATTATGACATCATAATGGAATTTTGCATTATGACATCATAATGGAATTTTGCATTATGACATCATAATGGAATTTTGCATTATGACATCATAATGGAATATTGCATTATGACATCATAATGGAATGTTACATTATGACATCATAATGGAATTTTGCATTATGACATCATAATGGAATGTTACATTATGACATCATAATGGAATTTTGCATTATGACATCATAATGGAATGTTACATTATGACATCATAATGGAATTTTGCATTATGACATCATAATGGAATGTTACATTATGACATCATAATGGAATTTTTCATTATGACATCATAATGAAATTTTACATTATGACATCATAATGTAGTTTTACATTATGACATCATAATAGAATTTTACATTATGACATCATAATGGAATTTTACATTATGACATCATAATGGAATTTTACATTATGACATCATAATGGAATTTTGCATTATGACATCATAATGGAATGTTACATTATGACATCATAATGGAATTTTGCATTATGACATCATAATGGAATTTTACATTATGACATCATAATGGAATTTTGCATTATGACATCATAATGGAATTTTGCATTATGACATCATAATGGAATGTTCCATTATGACATCATAATGGAATTTTGCATTATGACATCATAATGGAATGTTACATTATGACATCATAATGGAATTTTGCATTATGACATCATAATGGAATGTTACATTATGACATCATAATGGAATTTTGCATTATGACATCATAATGGAATGTTACATTATGACATCATAATGGAATTTTACATTATGACATCATAATGTAGTTTTACATTATGACATCATAATAGAATTTTACATTATGACATCATAATGGAATTTTGCATTATGACATCATAATGGAATTTTGCATTATGACATCATAATGGAATTTTGCATTATGACATCATAATGGAATGTTACATTATGACATCATAATGTAGTTTTACATTATGACATCATAATAGAATTTTACATTATGACATCATAATGGAATTTTACATTATGACATCATAATGGAATTTTACATTATGACATCATAATGGAATTTTGCATTATGACATCATAATGGAATGTTACATTATGACATCATAATGGAATTTTGCATTATGACATCATAATGGAATTTTACATTATGACATCATAATGGAATTTTGCATTATGACATCATAATGGAATTTTGCATTATGACATCATAATGGAATGTTACATTATGACATCATAATGGAATTTTGCATTATGAAATCATAATGGAATTTTGCATTATGACCTCATAATGGAATTTTACATTATGACCTCATAATGGAATTTTGCATTATGACCTCATAATGGAATGTTACATTATGACGTCATAATGGAATTTTGCATTATGACATCATAATGGAATGTTACATTATGACATCATAATGGAATTTTGCATTATGACATCATAATGGAATTTTACATTATGACATCATAATGTAGTTTTACATTATGACATCATAATA
Source organism: Eleutherodactylus coqui (assembly GCF_035609145.1). Classification (NCBI taxonomy): domain Eukaryota; kingdom Metazoa; phylum Chordata; class Amphibia; order Anura; family Eleutherodactylidae; genus Eleutherodactylus; species Eleutherodactylus coqui. Next base: position 263,058 of record NW_027102118.1, on the reverse strand, counting down.
GAATTTTACATTATGACATCATAATGGAATTTTACATTATGACATCATAATGGAATTTTACATTATGACATCATAATGGAATTTTGCATTATGACCTCATAATGGAATTTTACATTATGACCTCATAATGGAATTTTGCATTATGACATCATAATGGAATGTTACATTATGACCTCATAATGGAATTTTGCATTATGACATCATAATGGAATGTTACATTATGACTAGAGATGAGCGAACGCGTTCGTCCGAGCTTGATATTCGTGCGAATATTAGGGTGTTCGGGATGTTCGTTATTCGTGACGAACACCATGCGGTGTTCTGGTTACTTTCACTTCCTTCCCTGAGACGTTAGCGCGCTTTTCTGGCCAATTGAAAGACAGGGAAGGCATTACAACTTCCCCCTGCAACGTTTAAGCCCTATACCACCCCCCTGCTGTGAGTGGCTGGCGAGATCAGGTGTTCGCCTAATATAAAAGTCGGCCCCTCCCGCGGCTCGCCTCAGATGCGGTGTGAGTTAGATGAGGGACAGTGCTGTTTATACCGGAGCTGCTGTAGGGAAAGAATTGGTAGTTAGTGTAGGCTTCAAGACCCCCCAAAGGTCCTTATTAGGGCCACTGATAGCTGTGTGTTGGCTGCTGTTAGCAGTGGGATTTTTTTTTCTTTCTCAAAATCGCCTCTGCAGACCGTTGCACCTGGCATTAGGGACAGAAGTGCTGCATAGGCAGGGAGAGTGTTAGGAGTGAGTGTAGCCTTCAAGAACCTCAACGGTCCTTTCTAGGGCCATATTTATCCGTGTGCAGTACTGTCCAGGCTGCTGTTGGCTGTGCTGCATTTTTTTTGGGCTTCTCAAAATCGCCTCTGCAGAGCATTGCACCCTCCATTGATACTGCAGGGAAAGAATTGTATAGGCAGGGCCACAACACAGTTATTATTCATAGAATATACGCAGTGCTGCCTGTTGGTGGGAAAAAACTGAAAACAAATCTATTTGTCCAGCCTGTGTCCGTCCTTACGCCTGTGGAGACGTGTGAGCTGCGTGAAAAACATTGCTAAATCATACGCAGCCAGCTACGCTTTACTGCTGGGTTCGCCATTTGCTTTCCTTAATTGGGAAAAAAAATACCTGCTCTCCAAGAGTTATAATAACTCTGCTACCCTCACGTTCTGTGACACATAAGCAGGGACACAGCGCAGTTATTAAACTTCGCAGGTTCATTGAATATACGCAGTGCTGCCTGTTGGTGGGAAAAAACTGAAAACAAATCTATTTGTCCAGCCTGTGTCCGTCCTTACGCCTGTGTAGACGTGTGAGCTGCGTGAAAAACATTGCTAAATCATACGCAGCCAGCTACGCTTTACTGCTGGGTTCGCCATTTGCTTTCCTTAATTGGGGAAAAAAATACCTGCTCTCCAAGAGTTATAATAACTCTGCTACCCTCACGTTCTGTGACACATAAGCAGGGACACAGCGCAGTTATTAAACTTCGCAGGTTCATTGAATATACGCAGTGCTGCCTGTTGGTGGGAAAAAACTGAAAAGAAATCTATTTGTCCAGCCTGTGTCCGTCCTTACGCCTGTGTAGACGTGTGAGCTGCGTGAAAAACATTGCTAAATCATACGCAGCCAGCTACGCTTTACTGCTGGGTTCGCCATTTGCTTTCCTTAATTGGGAAAAAAAATACCTGCTCTCCAAGAGTTATAATAACTCTGCTACCCTCACGTTCTGTGACACATAAGCAGGGACACAGCGCAGTTATTAAACTTCGCAGGTTCATTGAATATACGCAGTGCTGCCTGTTGGTGGGAAAAAACTGAAAACAAATCTATTTGTCCAGCCTGTGTCCGTCCTTACGCCTGTGGAGACGTGTGAGCTGCGTGAAAAACATTGCTAAATCATACGCAGCCAGCTACGCTTTACTGCTGGGTTCGCCATTTGCTTTCCTTAATTGGGAAAAAAAATACCTGCTCTGCCACAGTTAATAACTCTGCTACCCTCACGTTCTGTGACACATAAGCAGGGACACAGCACAGTTATTAAACTTAGATAATTCATTCACTAGAGGCAGTGGGGCCTTTCGTTTTCCAAAAAGGGCAAAAATTATATTTGGCCTGCAGTCTTGCGCCAATTTATTTCCTGCCTGGGAAATCTAATCACTGGTAATACAGCATGCTGAGGGGTAGGGGTAAGCCTAGAGGACGTGGACGTGGACGTGGCCGAGGACGCGGAGGGCCAAGTCAGGGTGTGGGCACAGGCCAAGCTCCTGATCCAGGTGTGTCGCAGCCGACTGCTGCGCGATTAGGAGAGAGGCACGTTTCTGGCGTCCCCACATTCATCGCCCAATTAATGGGTCCACGCGGGAGACGGTTATTAGAAAATGAGCAGTGTGAGCAGGTCCTGTCCTGGATGGCAGAAAGTGCTTCGAGCAACCTATCGTCTACCCGCAGTTCTGCGCCGTCCACTGCTGCCAATCCGAATCCTCTGTCTGCTGCTCCTCCTTCCTCCCAGCCTCCTCACTCCACTACAATAACACCTGCTCAGGAGCGGGAGCACTCCCAGGAACTGTTCTCGGGCCCCTGCTTAGATTGGGCAGCAGCGGTTCCTCTCCCACCAGAGGAGTTTATCGTCACTGATGCCCAACCATTCGAAAGTTCCCGGGGTCCGGGGGAAGAGGCTGGGGACTTCCGCCAACTGTCTCAACAACTTTCTGTGGGTGAGGAGGACGATGACGATCAGACACAGTTGTCTTGCAGTGAGGTAGTAGTAAGGGCAGTAAGTCCCAGGGAGCAGCGCACAGAGGATTCGGAGGAAGAGCAGCAGGACGATGAGGTGACTGACCCCACCTGGTGTGCAACGCTTACTCAGGAGGACAGGTCTTCAGAGGGGGAGTCAAGGGCATCAGCAGGGCAGGTTGCAAGAGGCAGTGCAGTGGCCAGGGGTAGAGGCAGGGCCAGACCGAATAATCCACCAAGTGTTTCCCAAAGCGCCCCCTCGCGCCATGCCACCCTGCGGAGGCCGAGGTGCTCTAAGGTCTGGCAGTTTTTCACAGAGACGCCTGACGACCGACGAACAGTGGTGTGCAACCTTTGTCGCGCAAAGCTCAGCCGGGGAGCCAACACCAACAGCCTCACCACCACCAGCATGCGCAGACATATGATGGCCAAGCACCCCACAAGGTGGGACGAAGGCCGTTCACCGCCTCCGGTTTGCACCCCTGCCTCTCCCCCTGTGCCCCAACCTGCCACTGAGATGCAACCCCCCTCTCAGGACACAGGCACTACCGCCTCATGGCCTGCACCCACACCCTCATCTCCGCTGTCCTCGGCCCCATCCAGCAGTGTAGTTCAGCGCACCGTTCAGCCGTCGCTTGCGCAAGTGTTCGAGCGCAAGCGCAAGTACGCCGCCACGCACCCGCACGCTCAAACGTTAACCGTCCGCATCGCAAAATTCATCAGCCTTGAGATGCTGCCGTATAGGGTTGTGGAAACGGAGTCCTTCAAAAGTATCATGGAGGCGGCGGCCCCGCGCTACTCAGTTCCCAGTCGCCACTACTTTTCCCGATGTGCCGTCCCAGCCCTGCACGACCACGTCTCCCGCAACATTGTGCGCGCCCTCACCAACGCGGTTACTGCCACGGTCCACTTAACTACGGACACGTGGACAAGCACAGGCGGGCAGGGCCACTACATCTCCCTGACGGCACATTGGGTGAATTTAGTGGAGGCTGGGACAGAGTCAGAGCCTGGGACCGCTCACGTCCTACCCACCCCCAGAATTGCGGGCCCCAGCTCGGTGCTGGTATCTGCGGAGGTCTATGCTTCCTCCACTAAAGCACCCTCCTCCTCCTCCTCCTCCTCTGTCTCACAATCAAGATGTGTTAGCAGCAGCATGTCGCCAGCAGTCGGTGTCGCGCGGTGTGGCAGCACAGCGGTGGGCAAGCGTCAGCAGGCCGTGCTGAAACTACTCAGCTTAGGCGATAAGAGGCACACGGCCCACGAACTGCTGCAGGGTCTGACACAGCAGACGGACCGCTGGCTTGCGCCGCTGAGCCTCCAACCGGGCATGGTCGTGTGTGACAACGGCCGTAACCTGGTGGCGGCTCTGCAGCTCGGCAGCCTCACGCACGTGCCATGCCTGGCCCACGTATTTAATTTGGTGGTTCAGCGCTTTCTGAAAAGCTACCCACGCTTGTCAGACCTGCTCGTAAAGGCGCGCCGGCTCTGCGCACATTTCCGCAAGTCCCACACGGACGCTGCCACCCTGCGCACCCTGCAACATCACTTTAAGCTGCCAGTGCACCGACTGCTGTGCGACGTGCCCACACGGTGGAACTCTACGCTCCACATGTTGGCCAGGCTCTATGAACAGCGTAGAGCTATAGTCGAATACCAACTCCAACATGGGCGGCGCAGTGGGAGTCAGCCTCCTCAATTCCTTTCAGAAGAGTGGGCCTGGTTGGCAGACATCTGCCATGTCCTTGGTAATTTTGAGGAGTCTACCCAGGTGGTGAGCGGCGATGCTACAATCATTAGCGTCACCATTCCTCTGCTATGCATCTTGAGAAATTCCCTGCAAACCATAAAGGCAGCTGCTTTGCGCTCGGAAACGGGGGCGGGGGAAGACAGTATGCCGCTGGATAGTCAGGGCACCCTCCTGTCTATTTCTCAGCGCGTACAGGAGGAGGAGGAGGAGCATGAGGAGGATGAGGAGGAGGGGGAAGAGACAGCTTGGCCCGCTGCTGACGGTACACCGGCTGATTGCCTGTCATCCTTTCAGCGTGTATGGCCTGAGGAGGAGGAGGAGGAGGAGGAGGATCCTGAAAGTGATCTTCCTAGTGAAGACAGCCATGTGTTGCGTACAGGTACCCTGGCACACATGGCTGACTTCATGTTAGGATGCCTTTCTCGTGACCCTCGCGTTGCACGCATTCTGGCCACTACGGATTACTGGGTGTACACACTGCTCGATCCACGGTATAAGGAGAACCTGCCCACTCTGATTCCCGAAGAGGAAAGGGGTTCGAGAGTGTTGCTATACCACAGGACCCTTGCGGACAAGCTGATGGTAAAATTCCCAGCCGACAGCGCTAGTGGCAGAAGGCGCAGTTCCGAGGGCCATGTTGCAGGGGATGTGCGTAGATCGAGCAGCATGTACATCCCAGGCAGTGCAACAGTCTTTAAGGGCCTGGCCAGCTTTATGGCTCCCCACCAAGACTGTGTCACCGCTCCCCAGTCACGGCTGAGTCGGCGGGAGCACTGCAAAAGGATGGTGAGGGAGTACGTAGCGGATCGCACGACCATCCTTGGTGACGCCTCTGCCCCCTACAACTACTGGGTGTCGAAGCTGGACACGTGGCCTGAACTAGCCCTGTATGCCCTTGAGGTGCTTGCTTGTCCTGCGGCTAGCGTCTTGTCGGAGAGGGTGTTTAGTGCGGCTGGGGGAATCATCACCGATAAGCGTAGCCGCTTGTCAACCGACAGTGCCGACAGGCTAACACTCATCAAGATGAACAAAGGCTGGATTTCCCCAGACTTCTGTTCTCCACCAGCGGACAGCAGCGATACGTAAGCAATACGTAGGCTGCACCCGCGGATGGAAGCTACGTTCTCTCTCACCATCCAAAACGGGGACATTTCTGCTTCATCAATCTGTGTCTAATATTCCTCCTCCTCCTCCTCCTGCTCCTCCTCCTGAAACCTCACGTAATCACGCTGAACGGGCAATTTTTCTTAGGGCCACAAGGCTCACTCAAATAATTTTTCTGAACAATTTTTCTAAGTTTCAATTAGCTTAAAAGCGTTGGAACTTTAACTTGAACCAATTTTTCGTTACACTGGGCTGCCTCCAGGCCTAGTTACCACTTAAGCCACATTAACCAAAGCGATTCACCTGCCATCTTGATTGGGCATGGCCAATTTTTACTGAGGTACATTAGTACTGTTGGTACACCAATTTTTTGGGGCCCTCACCTACAGTGTAATCATAGTAATTTCTATGTTCTTCGCCTGCACTCATGGTACAGAAAGGTGTGTGGGGTTGGCCTACAGTTTAGCTACATAAATGTCACTTGTGCCTTGGCTATACTAAGGCTACTGAAATGGAACGAAGACTGCGCTCCCGCTATACTGCTGCTTCAGAATTGTTACTGGGGCCTGTCTTGAGTGCTACTATTGCTTACATGGAACGAAGACTGCGCTCCCGCTATACTGCTGCTTCAGAATTGTTACTGGGGCCTGTCTTGAGTGCTACTATTGCTTACATGGAACGAAGACTGCGCTCCCGCTATACTGCTGCTTCAGAATTGTTACTGGGGCCTGTCTTGAGTGCTACTATTGCTTACATGGAACGAAGACTGCGCTCCCGCTATACTGCTGCTTCAGAATTGTTACTGGGGCCTGTCTTGAGTGCTACTATTGCTTACATGGAACGAAGACTGCGCTCCCGCTATACTGCTGCTTCAGAATTGTTACTGGGGCCTGTCTTGAGTGCTACTATTGCTTACATGGAACGGACACGTGGAGAGGACACGTAGTGCCTCAAAAACATCCCCCTCCTCCTCCAACAGGGAAAACATTGTTGGCAAATGCCTTTGCATTGGTTCGTCTGGCGGCAGTCCAAGAATTTCACCTTTACCGACACTACTAGAGAGCCCCCCCACCATCCCCCCGCCACGGCCCACTTAATCCTGGCCACATTCCGAAAACCAACAAAATACAACCGTGGTACTAGGTCCGCAGTCACCACCACATTACCACCAACGCGGTTACTGTTAAGGTGCATATAACCACGGACACGTGGAGAGGACACGTAGTGCCTCAAAAACATCCCCCTCCTCCTCCAACAGGGAAAACATTGTTGGCAAATGCCTTTGCATTGGTTCGTCTGGCGGCAGTCCAAGAATTTCACCTTTACCGACACTACTAGAGAGCCCCCCCACCATCCCCCCACCACGGCCCACTTAATCCTGGCCACATTCCGAAAACCAACAAAATACAACCGTGGTACTAGGTCCGCAGTCACCACCACATTACCACCAACGCGGTTACTGTTAAGGTGCATATAACCACGGACACGTGGAGAGGACACGTAGTGCCTCAAAAACATCCCCCTCCTCCTCCAACAGGGAAAACATTCTTGGCAAATGTCTTTGCATTGCTTCGTCTGGTGGCAGTCCAAGAATTTCACCTTTACCGACACAACGAGAGCCCCCACACCATCCCCCCGCCACGGCCCACTTAATCCTGGCCGCATTCCGAAAACCAACAAAATACAACCGTGGTACTAGGTCCGCAGTCACCACCACATTACCACCAACGCGGTTACTGTTAAGGTGCATATAACCAGTCTGACTGGGGCATGCAGACACCTTGACAGAATGAATAGTGTGTGGCACATAGGTTCCCCATTGCTATGCCCACGTGTGCAGCTCCTGATGGCGGTGGCACAGGATTGTATTTCTCATTGCTTCTGTACAGCATTGTGGGCTATCGCCCCGCCCCTATTAAAGAGGGTCGCTACCTAGCCGTGCCAACCCTGTGCAGTGTGTGCCTGCGGTCCCTCGTCGTGGCAGACGCACTTCTAAATAGACGTGAGGGTGGTGTGGCATGAGGGCAGCTGAAGGCTGCGCAGGGACAGTTTGGTGTGCGCTGTGGGGGGGAGGGGGTGCGGTTGGGCAGCATGTAACTCAGGAGAAGTGGCAGTGGAGTGTCATGCAGGCAGTGATTGTGCTTTGTTGGAGGTAGTGTGGTGCTTAGCAAAGGTATGCCATGCTAATGAGCGCTTTTCAGAAGTAAAAGTTGTTGGGAGGGGGGGGGGCCCACTCTTGCCGCTATTGTGGCTTAATAGTGGGACCTGTGAACTTAGGATGCAGCCCAACATGTAGCCCCTCGCCTGCCCTATCCGTCACTGTGTCATTCCCATCACTTTCCTGAATTGCCCAGATTTTCACACATGAAAACCTTAGCGAGCATCGGCGAAATACAAAAATGTTCCGGTCGCCCATTGACTTCAATGGGGTTCGTTGTTCGAAACGAACCCTCGAGCATCACGGGAAGTTCGTTACGAATAACGAACACCCGAACATTTTGGTGTTCGCTCATCTCTAATTATGACCTCATAATGGAATTTTGCATTATGACATCATAATGGAATGTTACATTATGACATCATAATGGAATTTTGCATTATGACATCATAATGGAATTTTGCATTATGACCTCATAATGGAATTTTACATTATGACCTCATAATGGAATTTTGCATTATGACATCATAATGGAATGTTACATTATGACATCATAATGGAATTTTGCATTATGACATCATAATGGAATGTTACATTATGACATCATAATGGAATTTTGCATTATGACATCATAATGGAATGTTACATTATGACATCATAATGGAATTTTGCATTATGACATCATAATGGAATTTTACATTATGACATCATAATGGAATGTTACATTATGACATCATAATGGAATTTTGCATTATGACATCATAATGGAATTTTGCATTATGACATCATAATGGAATTTTGCATTATGACATCATAATGGAATATTGCATTATGACATCATAATGGAATGTTACATTATGACATCATAATGGAATTTTGCATTATGACATCATAATGGAATGTTACATTATGACATCATAATGGAATTTTGCATTATGACATCATAATGGAATGTTACATTATGACATCATAATGGAATTTTGCATTATGACATCATAATGGAATGTTACATTATGACATCATAATGGAATTTTTCATTATGACATCATAATGAAATTTTACATTATGACATCATAATGTAGTTTTACATTATGACATCATAATAGAATTTTACATTATGACATCATAATGGAATTTTACATTATGACATCATAATGGAATTTTACATTATGACATCATAATGGAATTTTGCATTATGACATCATAATGGAATGTTACATTATGACATCATAATGGAATTTTGCATTATGACATCATAATGGAATTTTACATTATGACATCATAATGGAATTTTGCATTATGACATCATAATGGAATTTTGCATTATGACATCATAATGGAATGTTCCATTATGACATCATAATGGAATTTTGCATTATGACATCATAATGGAATGTTACATTATGACATCATAATGGAATTTTGCATTATGACATCATAATGGAATGTTACATTATGACATCATAATGGAATTTTGCATTATGACATCATAATGGAATGTTACATTATGACATCATAATGGAATTTTTCATTATGACATCATAATGGAATTTTACATTATGACATCATAATGTAGTTTTACATTATGACATCATAATAGAATTTTACATTATGACATCATAATGGAATGTTACATTATGACATCATAATGGAATGTTACATTATGACATCATAATGGAATTTTGCATTATGACATCATAATGGAATGTTACATTATGACATCATAATGGAATTTTGCATTATGACATCATAATGGAATTTTACATTATGACATCATAATGGAATGTTACATTATGACAATATAATGGAATTTTGCATTATGACATCATAATTGAATTTTGCATTATGACCTCATAATGGAATTTTACATTATGACCTCATAATGGAATTTTGCATTATGACCTCATAATGGAATGTTACATTATGACGTCATAATGGAATTTTGCATTATGACATCATAATGGAATGTTACATTATGACATCATAATGGAATTTTGCATTATGACATCATAATGGAATTTTACATTATGACATCATAATGTAGTTTTACATTATGACATCATAATAGAATTTTACATTATGACATCATAATGGAATTTTACATTATGACATCATAATGGAATTTTACATTATGACATCATAATGGAATTTTGCATTATGACCTCATAATGGAATTTTACATTATGACCTCATAATGGAATTTTGCATTATGACATCATAATGGAATGTTACATTATGACATCATAATGGAATTTTGCATTATGACATCATAATGGATATTTGCATTATGACATCATAATGGAATGTTACATTATGACATCATAATGGAATTTTGCATTATGACATCATAATGGAATGTTACATTATGACATCATAATGGAATTTTGCATTATGACATCATAATGGAATTTTACATTATGACATCATAATGTAGTTTTACATTATGACATCATAATAGAATTTTACATTATGACATCACAATGGAATGTTACATTATGACATCATAATGGAATGTTACATTATGACATCATAATGGAATTTTGCATTATGACATCATAATGGAATTTTGCATTATGACATCATAATGGAATTTTGCATTATGACATCATAATGGAATGTTACATTATGACATCATAATGTAGTTTTACATTATGACATCATAATAGAATTTTACATTATGACATCATAATGGAATTTTACATTATGACATCATAATGGAATTTTACATTATGACATCATAATGGAATTTTGCATTATGACATCATAATGGAATGTTACATTATGACATCATAATGGAATTTTGCATTATGACATCATAATGGAATTTTACATTATGACATCATAATGGAATTTTGCATTATGACATCATAATGGAATTTTGCATTATGACATCATAATGGAATGTTACATTATGACATCATAATGGGATTTTGCATTATGACATCATAATGGAATTTTGCATTATGACCTCATAATGGAATTTTGCATTATGACCTCATAATGGAATTTTGCATTATGAGTAGAGATGAGCGAACGTGTTCGGCTCCGCCCCTTTTCGCCCGAGCACCGAACTTTGCGAGCAATTCCGTGCTCGGGCGAAAAAAGTTCGGGGGTCGCCGTGGCAGCGCGGGGGGGTGCGGCGGGGAGTGGGGGGGAGAGGGAGAGAGAGAGGGCTCCCCCCTGTTCCCCGCTGCTGCCGCCCGCGCCGCCGCGCCTCTCCCCGCCCCCCGGCGCCGGCCGAATCTTTACGCGCGGACACTGAAGTCCTCGCTAAAGCCGGTGTCTGGGTGCGTAAGTGTTCGTTAAGAACACGTTCGCTCATCTCTAATTATGACCTCATAATGGAATGTTACATTATGACGTCATAATGGAATTTTGCATTATGACATCATAATGGAATGTTACATTATGACATCATAATGGAATTTTGCATTATGACATCATAATGGAATTTTACATTATGACATCATAATGTAGTTTTACATTATGACATCATAATAGAATTTTACATTATGACATCATAATGGAATTTTACATTATGACATCATAATGGAATTTTACATTATGACCTCATAATGGAATTTTGCATTATGACCTCATAATGGAATTTTACATTATGACCTCATAATGGAATTTTGCATTATGACATCATAATGGAATGTTACATTATGACATCATAATGGAATTTTGCATTATGACATCATAATGGAATGTTACATTATGACATCATAATGGAATTTTGCATTATGACATCATAATGGAATGTTACATTATGACATCATAATGTAGTTTTACATTATGACATCATAATGGAATTTTACATTATGACATCATAATGGAATGTTACATTATGACATCATAATGGAATGTTACATTATGACATCATAATGGAATTTTGCATTATGACATCATAATGGAATTTTGCATTATGACATCATAATGGAATTTTGCATTATGACATCATAATGGAATGTTACATTATGACATCATAATGGAATTTTGCATTATGACATCATAATGGAATGTTACATTATGACATCATAATGGAATTTTGCACTATGACATCATAATGGAATGTTACATTATGACATCATAATGGAATTTTGCATTATGACATCATAATGGAATGTTACATTATGACATCATAATGGAATTTTGCATTATGACATCATAATGGAATTTTACATTATGACATCATAATGTAGTTTTACATTATGACATCATAATAGAATTTTACATTATGACATCATAATGGAATTTTACATTATGACATCATAATGGAATTTTACATTATGACATCATAATGGAATTTTGCATTATGACATCATAATGGAATTTTGCATTATGACATCATAATGGAATTTTGCATTATGACATCATAATGGAATTTTGCATTATGACATCATAATGGAATGTTACATTATGACATCATAATGGAATTTTGCATTATGACATCATAATGGAATGTTACATTATGACATCATAATGGAATTTTGCATTATGACATCATAATGGAATGTTACATTATGACATCATAATGGAATTTTGCATTATGACATCATAATGGAATGTTACATTATGACATCATAATGGAATTTTACATTATGACCTCATAATGGAATTTTGCATTATGACCTCATAATGGAATTTTACATTATGACCTCATAATGGAATTTTGCATTATGACATCATAATGGAATGTTACATTATGACATCATAATGGAATTTTGCATTATGACATCATAATGGAATGTTACATTATGACATCATAATGGAATTTTGCATTATGACATCATAATGGAATTTTGCATTATGACATCATAATGGAATTTTGCATTATGACCTCATAATGGAATTTTGCATTATGACCTCATAATGGAATTTTACATTATGACCTCATAATTGAATTTTGCATTATGACATCATAATGGAATGTTACATTATGACATCATAATGGAATTTTGCATTATGACATCATAATGGAATGTTACATTATGACATTATAATGGAATTTTGCTATATGACATCATAATGGAATTTTGCATTATGACATCATAATGGAATTTTGCATTATGACATCATAATGGAATTTTGCATTATGACATCGTAATGGAATTTTGCATTATGACATCATAATGGAATGTTACATTATGACATCGTAATGGAATTTTGCATTATGACATCATAATGGAATGTTACATTATGACATCATAATGGAATTTTGCATTATGACATCATAATGGAATTTTGCGTTATGACATCATAATGGAATGTTACGTTATGACATCATAATGGAATTTTGCATTATGACCTCATAATGGAATTTTACGTTATGACCTCATAATGGAATTTTGCATTATGACCTCATAATGGAATGTTACATTATGACATCAAAAGGGAATTTTGCATTATGACATCATAATGGAATTTTACATTATGACATCATAATGGAATTTTGCATTATGACATCATAATGGAATTTTGCATTATGACATCATAATGGAATTTTGCATTATGACATCATAATGGAATTTTGCATTATGACATCATAATGGAATGTTACATTATGACATCATAATGGAATTTTGCATTATGACATCATAATGGAATGTTGCATTATGACCTCATAATGGAATTTTACATTATGACCTCATAATGGAATTTTGCATTATGACATCATAATGGAATGTTACATTATGACATCATAATGGAATTTTGCATTATGACATCATAATGGAATGTTACATTATGACATCATAATGGAATTTTGCATTATGACATCATAATGGAAAGTTACATTATGACATCATAATGGAATTTTGCATTATGACATCATAATGGAATTTTACATTATGACATCATAATGTAGTTTTACATTATGACATCATAATAGAATTTTACATTATGACATCATAATGGAATTTTACATTATGACATCATAATGGAATTTTACATTATGACATCATAATGGAATGTTACATTATGACATCATAATGGAATTTTGCATTATGACATCATAATGGAATTTTGCATTATGACATCATAATGGAATTTTGCATTATGACATCATAATGGAATGTTACATTATGACATCATAATGGAATTTTGCATTATGACATCATAATGGAATGTTACATTATGACATCATAATGGAATTTTGCATTATGACATCATAATGGAATGTTACATTATGACATCATAATGGAATTTTGCATTATGACATCATAATGGAATGTTACATTATGACATCATAATGGAATTTTTCATTATGACATCATAATGGAATTTTACATTATGACATCATAATGTAGTTTTACATTATGACATCATAATAGAATTTTACATTATGACATCATAATGGAATTTTACATTATGACATCATAATGGAATTTTTACATTATGACATCATAATGGAATTTTGCATTATGACATCATAATGGAATTTTACATTATGACATCATAATGGAATTTTGCATTATGACATCATAATGGAATTTTGCATTATGACATCATAATGGAATTTTACATTATGACATCATAATGGAATTTTGCATTATGACATCATAATGGAATTTTGCATTATGACCTCATAATGGAATTTTACATTATGACCTCATAATGGAATTTTGCATTATGACATCATAATGGAATGTTACATTATGACATCATAATGGAATTTTGCATTATGACATCATAATGGAATTTTGCATTATGACATCATAATGGAATGTTACATTATGACATCATAATGGAATTTTGCATTATGACATCATAATGGAATGTTACATTATGACATCATAATGGAATTTTGCATTATGACATCATAATGGAATTTTACATTATGACATCATAATGTAGTTTTACATTATGACATCATAATAGAATTTTACATTATGACATCATAATGGAATGTTACATTATGACATCATAATGGAATGTTACATTATGACATCATAATGGAATTTTGCATTATGACATCATAATGGAATTTTGCATTATGACATCATAATGGAATTTTGCATTATGACATCATAATGGAATGTTACATTATGACATCATAATGTAGTTTTACATTATGACATCATAATAGAATTTTACATTATGACATCATAATGGAATTTTACATTATGACATCATAATGGAATGTTACATTATGACATCATAATGGGATTTTGCATTATGACATCATAATGGAATTTTGCATTATGACCTCATAATGGAATTTTACATTATGACCTCATAATGGAATTTTGCATTATGACATCATAATGGAATGTTACATTATGACGTCATAATGGAATTTTGCATTATGACATCATAATGGAATGTTACATTATGACATCATAATGGAATTTTACATTATGACATCATAATGGAATTTTACATTATGACATCATAATGTAGTTTTACATTATGACATCATAATAGAATTTTACATTATGACATCATAATGGAATTTTACATTATGACATCATAATGGAATTTTACATTATGACCTCATAATGGAATTTTGCATTATGACCTCATAATGGAATTTTACATTATGACCTCATAATGGAATTTTGCATTATGACATCATAATGGAATGTTACATTATGACATCATAATGGAATTTTGCATTATGACATCATAATGGAATGTTACATTATGACATCATAATGGAATTTTGCATTATGACATCATAATGGAATGTTACATTATGACATCATAATGGAATTTTGCATTATGACATCATAATGGAATGTTACATTATGACATCATAATGGAATTTTGCATTATGACATCATAATGGAATTTTACATTATGACATCATAATGTAGTTTTACATTATGACATCATAATAGAATTTTACATTATGACATCATAATGGAATGTTACATTATGACATCATAATGGAATGTTACATTATGACATCATAATGGAATTTTGCATTATGACATCATAATGGAATTTTGCATTATGACATCATAATGGAATTTTGCATTATGACATCATAATGGAATGTTACATTATGACATCATAATGGAATTTTGCATTATGACATCATAATGGAATGTTACATTATGACATCATAATGGAATTTTGCATTATGACATCATAATGGAATGTTACATTATGACATCATAATGGAATTTTGCATTATGACATCATAATGGAATGTTACATTATGACATCATAATGGAATTTTGCATTATGACATCATAATGGAATGTTACATTATGACATCATAATGGAATTTTGTATTATGACATCATAATGGAATTTTACATTATGACATCATATTGTAGTTTTACATTATGACATCATAATAGAATTTTACATTATGACATCATAATGGAATTTTACATTATGACATCATAATGTAATTTTACATTATGACATCATAATGGAATTTTGCATTATGACATCATAATGGAATTTTGCATTATGACATCATAATGGAATTTTGCATTATGACATCATAATGGAATTTTGCATTATGACATCATAATGGAATGTTACATTATGACATCATAATTGAATTTTGCATTATGACATCATAATGGAATGTTACATTATGACATCATAATGGAATTTTGCATTATGACATCATAATGGAATGTTACATTATGACATCATAATGGAATTTTGCATTATGACATCATAATGGAATGTTACATTATGACATCATAATGGAATTTTACATTATGACCTCATAATGGAATTTTGCATTATGACCTCATAATGGAATTTTACATTATGACCTCATAATGGAATTTTGCATTATGACATCATAATGGAATGTTACATTATGACATCATAATGGAATTTTGCATTATGACATCATAATGGAATGTTACATTATGACATCATAATGGAATTTTGCATTATGACATCATAATGGAATTTTGCATTATGACCTCATAATGGAATTTTGCATTATGACCTCATAATGGAATTTTACATTATGACCTCATAATGGAATTTTGCATTATGACATCATAATGGAATGTTACATTATGACATCATAATGGAATTTTGCATTATGACATCATAATGGAATGTTACATTATGACATCATAATGGAATTTTGCATTATGACATCATAATGGAATTTTGCATTATGACATCATAATGGAATTTTGCATTATGACATCATAATGGAATTTTGCATTATGACATCATAATGGAATGTTACATTATGACATCAAAAGGGAATTTTGCATTATGACATCATAATGGAATTTTACATTATGACATCATAATGGAATTTTGCATTATGACATCATAATGGAATTTTGCATTATGACATCATAATGGAATTTTGCATTATGAGATCATAATGGAATTTTGCATTATGACATCATAATGGAATTTTGCATTATGACATCATAATGGAATGTTACATTATGACATCGTAATGGAATTTTGCATTATGACATCGTAATGGAATGTTACATTATGACATCATAATGGAATTTTGCATTATGACATCATAATGGAATGTTACATTATGACATCATAATGGAATTTTGCATTATGACATCATAATGGAATGTTACATTATGACATCATAATGGAATTTTGCATTATGACATCATAATGGAATGTTACATTATGACATCATAATGGAATTTTGCATTATGACCTCATAATGGAATTTTACGTTATGACATCATAATGGAATTTTGCATTATGACCTCATAATGGAATTTTACGTTATGACCTCATAATGGAATTTTGCATTATGACATCATAATGGAATGTTACATTATGACATCAAAAGGGAATTTTGCATTATGACATCATAATGGAATTTTACATTATGACATCATAATGGAATTTTGCATTATGACATCATAATGGAATTTTGCATTATGACATCATAATGGAATTTTGCATTATGACATCATAATGGAATTTTGCATTATGACATCATAATGGAATTTTGCATTATGACATCATAATGGAATGTTACATTATGACATCATAATGGAATTTTGCATTATGACATCATAATGGAATTTTGCATTATGACCTCATAATGGAATTTTACAATATGACCTCATAATGGAATTTTGCATTATGACATCATAATGGAATGTTACATTATGACATCATAATGGAATTTTGCATTATGACATCATAATGGAAAGTTACATTATGACATCATAATGGAATTTTGCATTATGACATCATAATGGAATTTTACATTATGACATCATAATGTAGTTTTACATTATGACATCATAATAGAATTTTACATTATGACATCATAATGGAATTTTACATTATGACATCATAATGGAATGTTACATTATGACATCATAATGGAATTTTGCATTATGACATCATAATGGAATTTTGCATTATGACATCATAATGGAATTTTGCATTATGACATCATAATGGAATGTTACATTATGACATCATAATGGAATTTTGCATTATGACATCATAATGGAATGTTACATTATGACATCATAATGGAATTTTGCATTATGACATCATAATGGAATGTTACATTATGACATCATAATGGAATTTTGCATTATGACATCATAATGGAATGTTACATTATGACATCATAATGGAATTTTTCATTATGACATCATAATGGAATTTTACATTATGACATCATAATGTAGTTTTACATTATGACATCATAATAGAATTTTACATTATGACATCATAATGGAATTTTACATTATGACATCATAATGGAATTTTACATTATGACATCATAATGGAATTTTGCATTATGACATCATAATGGAATTTTACATTATGACATCATAATGGAATTTTGCATTATGACATCATAATGGAATTTTACATTATGACATCATAATGGAATTTTGCATTATGACATCATAATGGAATTTTGCATTATGACATCATAATGGAATGTTACATTATGACATCAAAATGGAATTTTGCATTATGACATCATAATGGAATTTTGCATTATGACCTCATAATGGAATTTTACATTATGACCTCATAATGGAATTTTGCATTATGACATCATAATGGAATGTTACATTATGACATCATAATGGAATTTTGCATTATGACATCATAATGGAATTTTACATTATGACATCATAATGGAATTTTGCATTATGACATCATAATGGAATTTTACATTATGACATCATAATGTAGTTTTACATTATGACATCATAATAGAATTTTACATTATGACATCATAATGGAATTTTGCATTATGACATCATAATGGAATTTTGCATTATGACATCATAATGGAATGTTACATTATGACATCATAATGGAATTTTGCATTATGACATTATAATGGAATGTTACATTATGACATCATAATGGAATTTTGCATTATGACATCATAATGGAATTTTACATTATGACATCATAATGTAGTTTTACATTATGACATCATAATAGAATTTTACATTATGACATCATAATGGAATTTTACATTATGACATCATAATGGAATTTTACATTATGACATCATAATGGAATTTTGCATTATGACATCATAATGGAATTTTGCATTATGACATCATAATGGAATTTTGCATTATGACATCATAATGGAATTTTGCATTATGACATCATAATGGAATTTTGCATTATGACATCATAATGGAATTTTGCATTATGACATCATAATGGAATTTTGCATTATGACATCATAATGGAAAGTTACATTATGACATCATAATGGAATTTTGCATTATGACATCATAATGGAATTTTACATTATGACATCATAATGTAGTTTTACATTATGACATCATAATAGAATTTTACATTATGACATCATAATGTAGTTTTACATTATGACATCATAATAGAATTTTACATTATGACATCATAATGGAATTTTACATTATGACATCATAATGGAATTTTACATTATGACATCATAATGGAATTTTGCATTATGACCTCATAATGGAATTTTACATTATGACCTCATAATGGAATTTTGCATTATGACATCATAATGGAATGTTACATTATGACATCATAATGGAATTTTGCATTATGACATCATAATGGAATTTTGCATTATGACATCATAATGGAATGTTACATTATGACATCATAATGGAATTTTGCATTATGACATCATAATGGAATGTTACATTATGACATCATAATGGAATTTTGCATTATGACATCATAATGGAATTTTACATTATGACATCATAATGTAGTTTTACATTATGACATCATAATAGAATTTTACATTATGACATCATAATGGAATGTTACATTATGACATCATAATGGAATGTTACATTATGACATCATAATGGAATTTTGCATTATGACATCATAATGGAATTTTGCATTATGACATCATAATGGAATTTTGCATTATGACATCATAATGGAATGTTACATTATGACATCATAATGTAGTTTTACATTATGACATCATAATAGAATTTTACATTATGACATCATAATGGAATTTTACATTATGACATCATAATGGAATGTTACATTATGACATCATAATGGGATTTTGCATTATGACATCATAATGGAATTTTGCATTATGACCTCATAATGGAATTTTACATTATGACCTCATAATGGAATTTTGCATTATGACATCATAATGGAATGTTACATTATGACGTCATAATGGAATTTTGCATTATGACATCATAATGGAATGTTACATTATGACATCATAATGGAATTTTACATTATGACATCATAATGGAATTTTACATTATGACATCATAATGTAGTTTTACATTATGACATCATAATAGAATTTTACATTATGACATCATAATGGAATTTTACATTATGACATCATAATGGAATTTTACATTATGACCTCATAATGGAATTTTGCATTATGACCTCATAATGGAATTTTACATTATGACCTCATAATGGAATTTTGCATTATGACATCATAATGGAATGTTACATTATGACATCATAATGGAATTTTGCATTATGACATCATAATGGAATGTTACATTATGACATCATAATGGAATTTTGCATTATGACATCATAATGGAATGTTACATTATGACATCATAATGGAATTTTGCATTATGACATCATAATGGAATGTTACATTATGACATCATAATGGAATTTTGCATTATGACATCATAATGGAATTTTACATTATGACATCATAATGTAGTTTTACATTATGACATCATAATAGAATTTTACATTATGACATCATAATGGAATGTTACATTATGACATCATAATGGAATGTTACATTATGACATCATAATGGAATTTTGCATTATGACATCATAATGGAATTTTGCATTATGACATCATAATGGAATTTTGCATTATGACATCATAATGGAATGTTACATTATGACATCATAATGGAATTTTGCATTATGACATCATAATGGAATGTTACATTATGACATCATAATGGAATTTTGCATTATGACATCATAATGGAATGTTACATTATGACATCATAATGGAATTTTGCATTATGACATCATAATGGAATGTTACATTATGACATCATAATGGAATTTTGCATTATGACATCATAATGGAATGTTACATTATGACATCATAATGGAATTTTGTATTATGACATCATAATGGAATTTTACATTATGACATCATATTGTAGTTTTACATTATGACATCATAATAGAATTTTACATTATGACATCATAATGGAATTTTACATTATGACATCATAATGTAATTTTACATTATGACATCATAATGGAATTTTGCATTATGACATCATAATGGAATTTTGCATTATGACATCATAATGGAATTTTGCATTATGACATCATAATGGAATTTTGCATTATGACATCATAATGGAATGTTACATTATGACATCATAATGGAATTTTGCATTATGACATCATAATGGAATGTTACATTATGACATCATAATGGAATTTTGCATTATGACATCATAATGGAATGTTACATTATGACATCATAATGGAATTTTGCATTATGACATCATAATGGAATGTTACATTATGACATCATAATGGAATTTTACATTATGACCTCATAATGGAATTTTGCATTATGACCTCATAATGGAATTTTACATTATGACCTCATAATGGAATTTTGCATTATGACATCATAATGGAATGTTACATTATGACATCATAATGGAATTTTGCATTATGACATCATAATGGAATGTTACATTATGACATCATAATGGAATTTTGCATTATGACATCATAATGGAATTTTGCATTATGACATCATAATGGAATTTTGCATTATGACCTCATAATGGAATTTTACATTATGACCTCATAATGGAATTTTGCATTATGACATCATAATGGAATGTTACATTATGACATCATAATGGAATTTTGCATTATGACATCATAATGGAATGTTACATTATGACATCATAATGGAATTTTGCATTATGACATCATAATGGAATTTTGCATTATGACATCATAATGGAATTTTGCATTATGACATCATAATGGAATGTTACATTATGACATCAAAAGGGAATTTTGCATTATGACATCATAATGGAATTTTACATTATGACATCATAATGGAATTTTGCATTATGACATCATAATGGAATTTTGCATTATGACATCATAATGGAATTTTGCATTATGAGATCATAATGGAATTTTGCATTATGACATCATAATGGAATTTTGCATTATGACATCATAATGGAATGTTACATTATGACATCGTAATGGAATTTTGCATTATGACATCGTAATGGAATGTTACATTATGACATCATAATGGAATTTTGCATTATGACATCATAATGGAATGTTACATTATGACATCATAATGGAATTTTGCATTATGACATCATAATGGAATGTTACATTATGACATCATAATGGAATTTTGCATTATGACATCATAATGGAATGTTACATTATGACATCATAATGGAATTTTGCATTATGACCTCATAATGGAATTTTACGTTATGACATCATAATGGAATTTTGCATTATGACCTCATAATGGAATTTTACGTTATGACCTCATAATGGAATTTTGCATTATGACATCATAATGGAATGTTACATTATGACATCAAAAGGGAATTTTGCATTATGACATCATAATGGAATTTTACATTATGACATCATAATGGAATTTTGCATTATGACATCATAATGGAATTTTGCATTATGACATCATAATGGAATTTTGCATTATGACATCATAATGGAATTTTGCATTATGACATCATAATGGAATTTTGCATTATGACATCATAATGGAATGTTACATTATGACATCATAATGGAATTTTGCATTATGACATCATAATGGAATTTTGCATTATGACCTCATAATGGAATTTTACAATATGACCTCATAATGGAATTTTGCATTATGACATCATAATGGAATGTTACATTATGACATCATAATGGAATTTTGCATTATGACATCATAATGGAAAGCTACATTATGACATCATAATGGAATTTTGCATTATGACATCATAATGGAATTTTACATTATGACATCATAATGTAGTTTTACATTATGACATCATAATAGAATTTTACATTATGACATCATAATGGAATTTTACATTATGACATCATAATGGAATGTTACATTATGACATCATAATGGAATTTTGCATTATGACATCATAATGGAATTTTGCATTATGACATCATAATGGAATTTTGCATTATGACATCATAATGGAATGTTACATTATGACATCATAATGGAATTTTGCATTATGACATCATAATGGAATTTTACATTATGACATCATAATGTAGTTTTACATTATGACATCATAATAGAATTTTACATTATGACATCATAATGGAATGTTACATTATGACATCATAATGGAATGTTACATTATGACATCATAATGGAATTTTGCATTATGACATCATAATGGAATTTTGCATTATGACATCATAATGGAATTTTGCATTATGACATCATAATGGAATGTTACATTATGACATCATAATGTAGTTTTACATTATGACATCATAATAGAATTTTACATTATGACATCATAATGGAATTTTACATTATGACATCATAATGGAATGTTACATTATGACATCATAATGGGATTTTGCATTATGACATCATAATGGAATTTTGCATTATGACCTCATAATGGAATTTTACATTATGACCTCATAATGGAATTTTGCATTATGACATCATAATGGAATGTTACATTATGACGTCATAATGGAATTTTGCATTATGACATCATAATGGAATGTTACATTATGACATCATAATGGAATTTTACATTATGACATCATAATGGAATTTTACATTATGACATCATAATGTAGTTTTACATTATGACATCATAATAGAATTTTACATTATGACATCATAATGGAATTTTACATTATGACATCATAATGGAATTTTACATTATGACCTCATAATGGAATTTTGCATTATGACCTCATAATGGAATTTTACATTATGACCTCATAATGGAATTTTGCATTATGACATCATAATGGAATGTTACATTATGACATCATAATGGAATTTTGCATTATGACATCATAATGGAATGTTACATTATGACATCATAATGGAATTTTGCATTATGACATCATAATGGAATGTTACATTATGACATCATAATGGAATTTTGCATTATGACATCATAATGGAATGTTACATTATGACATCATAATGGAATTTTGCATTATGACATCATAATGGAATTTTACATTATGACATCATAATGTAGTTTTACATTATGACATCATAATAGAATTTTACATTATGACATCATAATGGAATGTTACATTATGACATCATAATGGAATGTTACATTATGACATCATAATGGAATTTTGCATTATGACATCCTAATGGAATTTTGCATTATGACATCATAATGGAATTTTGCATTATGACATCATAATGGAATGTTACATTATGACATCATAATGGAATTTTGCATTATGACATCATAATGGAATGTTACATTATGACATCATAATGGAATTTTGCATTATGACATCATAATGGAATGTTACATTATGACATCATAATGGAATTTTGCATTATGACATCATAATGGAATGTTACATTATGACATCATAATGGAATTTTGCATTATGACATCATAATGGAATGTTACATTATGACATCATAATGGAATTTTGTATTATGACATCATAATGGAATTTTACATTATGACATCATATTGTAGTTTTACATTATGACATCATAATAGAATTTTACATTATGACATCATAATGGAATTTTACATTATGACATCATAATGTAATTTTACATTATGACATCATAATGGAATTTTGCATTATGACATCATAATGGAATTTTGCATTATGACATCATAATGGAATTTTGCATTATGACATCATAATGGAATTTTGCATTATGACATCATAATGGAATGTTACATTATGACATCATAATGGAATTTTGCATTATGACATCATAATGGAATGTTACATTATGACATCATAATGGAATTTTGCATTATGACATCATAATGGAATGTTACATTATGACATCATAATGGAATTTTGCATTATGACATCATAATGGAATGTTACATTATGACATCATAATGGAATTTTACATTATGACCTCATAATGGAATTTTGCATTATGACCTCATAATGGAATTTTACATTATGACCTCATAATGGAATTTTGCATTATGACATCATAATGGAATGTTACATTATGACATCATAATGGAATTTTGCATTATGACATCATAATGGAATGTTACATTATGACATCATAATGGAATTTTGCATTATGACATCATAATGGAATTTTGCATTATGACATCATAATGGAATTTTGCATTATGACCTCATAATGGAATTTTACATTATGACCTCATAATGGAATTTTGCATTATGACATCATAATGGAATGTTACATTATGACATCATAATGGAATTTTGCATTATGACATCATAATGGAATGTTACATTATGACATCATAATGGAATTTTGCATTATGACATCATAATGGAATTTTGCATTATGACATCATAATGGAATTTTGCATTATGACATCATAATGGAATGTTACATTATGACATCAAAAGGGAATTTTGCATTATGACATCATAATGGAATTTTACATTATGACATCATAATGGAATTTTGCATTATGACATCATAATGGAATTTTGCATTATGACATCATAATGGAATTTTGCATTATGAGATCATAATGGAATTTTGCATTATGACATCATAATGGAATTTTGCATTATGACATCATAATGGAATGTTACATTATGACATCGTAATGGAATTTTGCATTATGACATCGTAATGGAATGTTACATTATGACATCATAATGGAATTTTGCATTATGACATCATAATGGAATGTTACATTATGACATCATAATGGAATTTTGCATTATGACATCATAATGGAATGTTACATTATGACATCATAATGGAATTTTGCATTATGACATCATAATGGAATGTTACATTATGACATCATAATGGAATTTTGCATTATGACCTCATAATGGAATTTTACGTTATGACATCATAATGGAATTTTGCATTATGACCTCATAATGGAATTTTACGTTATGACCTCATAATGGAATTTTGCATTATGACATCATAATGGAATGTTACATTATGACATCAAAAGGGAATTTTGCATTATGACATCATAATGGAATTTTACATTATGACATCATAATGGAATTTTGCATTATGACATCATAATGGAATTTTGCATTATGACATCATAATGGAATTTTGCATTATGACATCATAATGGAATTTTGCATTATGACATCATAATGGAATTTTGCATTATGACATCATAATGGAATGTTACATTATGACATCATAATGGAATGTTACATTATGACATCATAATGGAATTTTGCATTATGACATCATAATGGAATGTTACATTATGACATCATAATGGAATTTTGCATTATGACATCATAATGGAATGTTACATTATGACATCATAATGGAATTTTGCATTATGACCTCATAATGGAATTTTACGTTATGACATCATAATGGAATTTTGCATTATGACCTCATAATGGAATTTTACGTTATGACCTCATAATGGAATTTTGCATTATGACATCATAATGGAATGTTACATTATGACATCAAAAGGGAATTTTGCATTATGACATCATAATGGAATTTTACATTATGACATCATAATGGAATTTTGCATTATGACATCATAATGGAATTTTGCATTATGACATCATAATGGAATTTTGCATTATGACATCATAATGGAATTTTGCATTATGACATCATAATGGAATTTTGCATTATGACATCATAATGGAATGTTACATTATGACATCATAATGGAATTTTGCATTATGACATCATAATGGAATTTTGCATTATGACATCATAATGGAATGTTACATTATGACATCATAATGGAATTTTGCATTATGACATCATAATGGAAAGCTACATTATGACATCATAATGGAATTTTGCATTATGACATCATAATGGAATTTTACATTATGACATCATAATGTAGTTTTACATTATGACATCATAATAGAATTTTACATTATGACATCATAATGGAATTTTACATTATGACATCATAATGGAATGTTACATTATGACATCATAATGGAATTTTGCATTATGACATCATAATGGAATTTTGCATTATGACATCATAATGGAATTTTGCATTATGACATCATAATGGAATGTTACATTATGACATCATAATGGAATTTTGCATTATGACATCATAATGGAATGTTACATTATGACATCATAATGGAATTTTGCATTATGACATCATAATGGAATGTTACATTATGACATCATAATGGAATTTTGCATTATGACATCATAATGGAATGTTACATTATGACATCATAATGGAATTTTTCATTATGACATCATAATGGAATTTTACATTATGACATCATAATGTAGTTTTACATTATGACATCATAATAGAATTTTACATTATGACATCATAATGGAATTTTACATTATGACATCATAATGGAATTTTACATTATGACATCATAATGGAATTTTGCATTATGACATCATAATGGAATTTTACATTATGACATCATAATGGAATTTTGCATTATGACATCATAATGGAATTTTACATTATGACATCATAATGGAATTTTGCATTATGACATCATAATGGAATTTTGCATTATGACATCATAATGGAATGTTACATTATGACATCAAAATGGAATTTTGCATTATGACATCATAATGGAATTTTGCATTATGACCTCATAATGGAATTTTACATTATGACCTCATAATGGAATTTTGCATTATGACATCATAATGGAATGTTACATTATGACATCATAATGGAATTTTGCATTATGACATCATAATGGAATTTTACATTATGACATCATAATGGAATTTTGCATTATGACATCATAATGGAATTTTACATTATGACATCATAATGTAGTTTTACATTATGACATCATAATAGAATTTTACATTATGACATCATAATGGAATTTTGCATTATGACATCATAATGGAATTTTGCATTATGACATCATAATGGAATGTTACATTATGACATCATAATGGAATTTTGCATTATGACATTATAATGGAATGTTACATTATGACATCATAATGGAATTTTGCATTATGACATCATAATGGAATGTTACATTATGACATCATAATGGAATTTTGCATTATGACATCATAATGGAATTTTACATTATGACATCATAATGTAGTTTTACATTATGACATCATAATAGAATTTTACATTATGACATCATAATGGAATTTTACATTATGACATCATAATGGAATTTTACATTATGACATCATAATGGAATTTTGCATTATGACATCATAATGGAATTTTGCATTATGACATCATAATGGAATTTTGCATTATGACATCATAATGGAATTTTGCATTACGACATCATAATGGAATTTTGCATTATGACATCATAATGGAATTTTGCATTATGACATCATAATGGAATTTTGCATTATGACATCATAATGGAAAGTTACATTATGACATCATAATGGAATTTTGCATTATGACATCATAATGGAATTTTACATTATGACATCATAATGTAGTTTTACATTATGACATCATAATAGAATTTTACATTATGACATCATAATGGAATTTTACATTATGACATCATAATGGAATGTTACATTATGACATCATAATGGAATTTTGCATTATGACATCATAATGGAATTTTGCATTATGACATCATAATGGAATTTTGCATTATGACATCATAATGGAATGTTACATTATGACATCATAATGGAATTTTGCATTATGACATCATAATGGAATGTTACATTATGACATCATAATGGAATTTTGCATTATGACATCATAATGGAATGTTACATTATGACATCATAATGGAATTTTGCATTATGACATCATAATGGAATGTTACATTATGACATCATAATGGAATTTTTCATTATGACATCATAATGGAATTTTACATTATGACATCATAATGTAGTTTTACATTATGACATCATAATAGAATTTTACATTATGACATCATAATGGAATTTTACATTATGACATCATAATGGAATTTTACATTATGACATCATAATGGAATTTTGCATTATGACATCATAATGGAATTTTACATTATGACATCATAATGGAATTTTGCATTATGACATCATAATGGAATTTTGCATTATGACATCATAATGGAATTTTGCATTATGACCTCATAATGGAATTTTGCATTATGACCTCATAATGGAATTTTACATTATGACCTCATAATGGAATTTTGCATTATGACATCATAATGGAATGTTACATTATGACATCATAATGGAATTTTGCATTATGACATCATAATGGAATGTTACATTATGACATCATAATGGAATTTTGCATTATGACATCATAATGGAATTTTGCATTATGACATCATAATGGAATTTTGCATTATGACATCATAATGGAATTTTGCATTATGACATCATAATGGAATGTTACATTATGACATCAAAAGGGAATTTTGCATTATGACATCATAATGGAATTTTACATTATGACATCATAATGGAATTTTGCATTATGACATCATAATGGAATTTTGCATTATGACATCATAATGGAATTTTGCATTATGACATCATAATGGAATTTTGCATTATGACATCATAATGGAATTTTGCATTATGACATCATAATGGAATGTTACATTATGACATCATAATCGAATTTTGCATTATGACATCATAATGGAATGTTACATTATGACATCATAATCGAATTTAGCATTATGACATCATAATGGAATGTTACATTATGACATCATAATGGAATTTTTCATTATGACATCATAATGGAATTTTACATTATGACATCATAATGTAGTTTTACATTATGACATCATAATAGAATTTTACATCATGACATCATAATGGAATGTTACATTATGACATCATAATGGAATTTTGCATTATGACATCATAATGGAATGTTACATTATGACATCATAATGGAATTTTGCATTATGACATCATAATGGAATTTTACATTATGACATCATAATGGAATGTTACATTATGACATCATAATGGAATTTTGCATTATGACATCATAATTGAATTTTGCATTATGACCTCATAATGGAATTTTACATTATGACCTCATAATGGAATTTTGCATTATGACCTCATAATGGAATGTTACATTATGACGTCATAATGGAATTTTGCATTATGACATCATAATGGAATGTTACATTATGACATCATAATGGAATTTTGCATTATGACATCATAATGGAATTTTACATTATGACATCATAATGTAGTTTTACATTATGACATCATAATAGAATTTTACATTATGACATCATAATGGAATTTTACATTATGACATCATAATGGAATTTTACATTATGACATCATAATGGAATTTTGCATTATGACCTCATAATGGAATTTTACATTATGACCTCATAATGGAATTTTGCATTATGACATCATAATGGAATGTTACATTATGACATCATAATGGAATTTTGCATTATGACATCATAATGGAATTTTGCATTATGACATCATAATGGAATGTTACATTATGACATCATAATGGAATTTTGCATTATGACATCATAATGGAATTTTGCATTATGACATCATAATGGAATTTTGCATTATGACATCATAATGGAATTTTACATTATGACATCATAATGTAGTTTTACATTATGACATCATAATAGAATTTTACATTATGACATCATAATGGAATGTTACATTATGACATCATAATGGAATTTTGCATTATGACATCATAATGGAATGTTACATTATGACATCATAATGGAATTTTGCATTATGACATCATAATGGAATGTTACATTATGACATCATAATGGAATTTTGCATTATGACATCATAATGGAATTTTGCATTATGACATCATAATGGAATTTTGCATTATGACATCATAATGGAATTTTGCATTATGACATCATAATGGAATGTTACATTATGACATCAAAAGGGAATTTTGCATTATGACATCATAATGGAATTTTACATTATGACATCATAATGGAATTTTGCATTATGACATCATAATGGAATTTTGCATTATGACATCATAATGGAATTTTGCATTATGAGATCATAATGGAATTTTGCATTATGACATCATAATGGAATTTTGCATTATGACATCATAATGGAATGTTACATTATGACATCGTAATGGAATTTTGCATTATGACATCGTAATGGAATGTTACATTATGACATCATAATGGAATTTTGCATTATGACATCATAATGGAATGTTACATTATGACATCATAATGGAATTTTGCATTATGACATCATAATGGAATGTTACATTATGACATCATAATGGAATTTTGCATTATGACATCATAATGGAATGTTACATTATGACATCATAATGGAATTTTGCATTATGACCTCATAATGGAATTTTACGTTATGACCTCATAATGGAATTTTGCATTATGACATCATAATGGAATGTTACATTATGACATCAAAAGGGAATTTTGCATTATGACATCATAATGGAATTTTACATTATGACATCATAATGGAATTTTGCATTATGACATCATAATGGAATTTTGCATTATGACATCATAATGGAATTTTGCATTATGACATCATAATGGAATTTTGCATTATGACATCATAATGGAATTTTGCATTATGACATCATAATGGAATGTTACATTATGACATCATAATGGAATTTTGCATTATGACATCATAATGGAATTTTGCATTATGACCTCATAATGGAATTTTACAATATGACCTCATAATGGAATTTTGCATTATGACATCATAATGGAATGTTACATTATGACATCATAATGGAATTTTGCATTATGACATCATAATGGAATGTTACATTATGACATCATAATGGAATTTTGCATTATGACATCATAATGGAAAGTTACATTATGACATCATAATGGAATTTTGCATTATGACATCATAATGGAATTTTACATTATGACATCATAATGTAGTTTTACATTATGACATCATAATAGAATTTTACATTATGACATCATAATGGAATTTTACATTATGACATCATAATGGAATGTTACATTATGACATCATAATGGAATTTTGCATTATGACATCATAATGGAATTTTGCATTATGACATCATAATGGAATTTTGCATTATGACATCATAATGGAATGTTACATTATGACATCATAATGGAATTTTGCATTATGACATCATAATGGAATGTTACATTATGACATCATAATGGAATTTTGCATTATGACATCATAATGGAATGTTACATTATGACATCATAATGGAATTTTTCATTATGACATCATAATGGAATTTTACATTATGACATCATAATGTAGTTTTACATTATGACATCATAATAGAATTTTACATTATGACATCATAATGGAATTTTACATTATGACATCATAATGGAATTTTACATTATGACATCATAATGGAATTTTGCATTATGACATCATAATGGAATTTTACATTATGACATCATAATGGAATTTTGCATTATGACATCATAATGGAATTTTACATTATGACATCATAATGGAATTTTGCATTATGACATCATAATGGAATTTTGCATTATGACATCATAATGGAATGTTACATTATGACATCAAAATGGAATTTTGCATTATGACATCATAATGGAATTTTGCATTATGACCTCATAATGGAATTTTACATTATGACCTCATAATGGAATTTTGCATTATGACATCATAATGGAATGTTACATTATGACATCATAATGGAATTTTGCATTATGACATCATAATGGAATTTTACATTATGACATCATAATGGAATTTTGCATTATGACATCATAATGGAATTTTACATTATGACATCATAATGTAGTTTTACATTATGACATCATAATAGAATTTTACATTATGACATCATAATGGAATTTTGCATTATGACATCATAATGGAATTTTGCATTATGACATCATAATGGAATGTTACATTATGACATCATAATGGAATTTTGCATTATGACATTATAATGGAATGTTACATTATGACATCATAATGGAATTTTGCATTATGACATCATAATGGAATGTTACATTTTGACATCATAATGGAATTTTGCATTATGACATCATAATGGAATTTTACATTATGACATCATAATGTAGTTTTACATTATGACATCATAATAGAATTTTACATTATGACATCATAATGGAATTTTACATTATGACATCATAATGGAATTTTACATTATGACATCATAATGGAATTTTGCATTATGACATCATAATGGAATTTTGCATTATGACATCATAATGGAATTTTGCATTATGACATCATAATGGAATTTTGCATTATGACATCATAATGGAATTTTGCATTATGACATCATAATGGAATTTTGCATTATGACATCATAATGGAATTTTGCATTATGACATCATAATGGAAAGTTACATTATGACATCATAATGGAATTTTGCATTATGACATCATAATGGAATTTTACATTATGACATCATAATGTAGTTTTACATTATGACATCATAATAGAATTTTACATTATGACATCATAATGGAATTTTACATTATGACATCATAATGGAATGTTACATTATGACATCATAATGGAATTTTGCATTATGACATCATAATGGAATTTTGCATTATGACATCATAATGGAATTTTGCATTATGACATCATAATGGAATGTTACATTATGACATCATAATGGAATTTTGCATTATGACATCATAATGGAATGTTACATTATGACATCATAATGGAATTTTGCATTATGACATCATAATGGAATGTTACATTATGACATCATAATGGAATTTTGCATTATGACATCATAATGGAATGTTACATTATGACATCATAATGGAATTTTTCATTATGACATCATAATGGAATTTTACATTATGACATCATAATGTAGTTTTACATTATGACATCATAATAGAATTTTACATTATGACATCATAATGGAATTTTACATTATGACATCATAATGGAATTTTACATTATGACATCATAATGGAATTTTGCATTATGACATCATAATGGAATTTTACATTATGACATCATAATGGAATTTTGCATTATGACATCATAATGGAATTTTGCATTATGACATCATAATGGAATTTTGCATTATGACCTCATAATGGAATTTTGCATTATGACCTCATAATGGAATTTTACATTATGACCTCATAATGGAATTTTGCATTATGACATCATAATGGAATGTTACATTATGACATCATAATGGAATTTTGCATTATGACATCATAATGGAATGTTACATTATGACATCATAATGGAATTTTGCATTATGACATCATAATGGAATTTTGCATTATGACATCATAATGGAATTTTGCATTATGACATCATAATGGAATTTTGCATTATGACATCATAATGGAATGTTACATTATGACATCAAAAGGGAATTTTGCATTATGACATCATAATGGAATTTTACATTATGACATCATAATGGAATTTTGCATTATGACATCATAATGGAATTTTGCATTATGACATCATAATGGAATTTTGCATTATGACATCATAATGGAATTTTGCATTATGACATCATAATGGAATTTTGCATTATGACATCATAATGGAATGTTACATTATGACATCATAATCGAATTTTGAATTATGACATCATAATGGAATGTTACATTATGACATCATAATCGAATTTTGCATTATGACATCATAATGGAATGTTACATTATGACATCATAATGGAATTTTTCATTATGACATCATAATGGAATTTTACATTATGACATCATAATGTAGTTTTACATTATGACATCATAATAGAATTTTACATCATGACATCATAATGGAATGTTACATTATGACATCATAATGGAATTTTACATTATGACATCATAATGGAATTTTGCATTATGACATCATAATGGAATTTTGCATTATGACATCATAATGGAATTTTGCATTATGACATCATAATGGAATGTTACATTATGACATCATAATGGAATTTTGCATTATGACATCATAATGGAATGTTACATTATGACATCATAATGGAATTTTGCATTATGACATCATAATGGAATTTTACATTATGACATCATAATGGAATGTTACATTATGACATCATAATGGAATTTTGCATTATGACATCATAATTGAATTTTGCATTATGACCTCATAATGGAATTTTACATTATGACCTCATAATGGAATTTTGCATTATGACCTCATAATGGAATGTTACATTATGACGTCATAATGGAATTTTGCATTATGACATCATAATGGAATGTTACATTATGACATCATAATGGAATTTTGCATTATGACATCATAATGGAATTTTACATTATGACATCATAATGTAGTTTTACATTATGACATCATAATGGAATTTTACATTATGACATCATAATGGAATTTTGCATTATGACCTCATAATGGAATTTTACATTATGACCTCATAATGGAATTTTGCATTATGACATCATAATGGAATGTTACATTATGACATCATAATGGAATTTTGCATTATGACATCATAATGGAATTTTGCATTATGACATCATAATGGAATGTTACATTATGACATCATAATGGAATTTTGCATTATGACATCATAATGGAATTTTGCATTATGACATCATAATGGAATTTTGCATTATGACATCATAATGGAATTTTACATTATGACATCATAATGTAGTTTTACATTATGACATCATAATAGAATTTTACATTATGACATCATAATGGAATGTTACATTATGACATCATAATGGAATGTTACATTATGACATCATAATGGAATTTTGCATTATGACATCATAATGGAATTTTGCATTATGACATCATAATGGAATTTTGCATTATGACATCATAATGGAATGTTACATTATGACATCATAATGTAGTTTTACATTATGACATCATAATAGAATTTTACATTATGACATCATAATGGAATTTTACATTATGACATCATAATGGAATTTTACATTATGACATCATAATGGAATTTTGCATTATGACATCATAATGGAATGTTACATTATGACATCATAATGGAATTTTGCATTATGACATCATAATGGAATTTTACATTATGACATCATAATGGAATTTTGCATTATGACATCATAATGGAATTTTGCATTATGACATCATAATGGAATTTTGCATTATGACATCATAATGGAATGTTACATTATGACATCATAATGGAATTTTGCATTATGACATCATAATGGAATTTTGCATTAGGACCTCATAATGGAATTTTACATTATGACCTCATAATGGAATTTTGCATTATGACCTCATAATGGAATGTTACATTATGACGTCATAATGGAATTTTGCATTATGACCTCATAATGGAATGTTACATTATGACGTCATAATGGAATTTTGCATTATGACATCATACTGGAATGTTACATTATGACATCATAATGGAATTTTACATTATGACATCATAATGTAGTTTTACATTATGACATCATAATAGAATTTTACATTATGACATCATAATGGAATTTTACATTATGACATCATAATGGAATTTTACATTATGACATCATAATGGAATTTTGCATTATGACCTCATAATGGAATTTTACATTATGACTAGAGATGAGCGAACGTGTCCGTTACGGACACATCCGCACCCGGACACCGGCTTTAGCGAACACTGCAGTGTTCGCGCGTAAGTGTCCGGGTGCCGCCGGGGGGCGGGGAGATGCGCGGCGGCGCGGGCGGCAGTAGCGGGGAACAGGGGGGAGCCCTCTCTCTCTCCCTCTCCCCCCCACTCCCCGCCTCACCCCCACGCGCTGCCACGGCGGCCCCCGAACTTTTTCGCCCGAACACCGAGGTGTTCGCAAAGTTCGGTGTTCGGGCGGAAAAGGGGCGGGGCCGAACGTGTTCGCTCATCTCTAATTATGACCTCATAATGGAATTTTGCATTATGACATCATAATGGAATGTTACATTATGACATCATAATGGAATTTTGCATTATGACATCATAATGGAATGTTACATTATGACATCATAATGGAATTTTGCATTATGACATCATAATGGAATGTTACATTATGACATCATAATGGAATTTTGCATTATGACATCATAATGGAATGTTACATTATGACATCATAATGGAATTTTACATTATGACATCATAATGTAGTTTTACATTATGACATCATAATAGAATTTTACATTATGACATCATAATGGAATGTTACATTATGACATCATAATGGTATGTTACATTATGACATCATAATGGAATTTTGCATTATGACATCATAATGGAATTTTGCATTATGACATCATAATGGAATTTTGCATTATGACATCATAATGGAATGTTACATTATGACATCATAATGGAATTTTGCATTATGACATCATAATGGAATGTTACATTATGACATCATAATGGAATTTTGCATTATGACATCATAATGGAATGTTACATTATGACATCATAATGGAATTTTGCATTATGACATCATAATGGAATGTTACATTATGACATCATAATGGAATTTTGCATTATGACATCATAATGGAATGTTACATTATGACATCATAATGGAATTTTGCATTATGACATCATAATGGAATTTTACATTATGACATCATAATGTAGTTTTACATTATGACATCATAATAGAATTTTACATTATGACATCATAATGGAATTTTACATTATGACATCATAATGGAATTTTACATTATGACATCATAATGGAATTTTGCATTATGACATCATAATGGAATTTTGCATTATGACATCATAATGGAATTTTGCATTATGACATCATAATGGAATTTTGCATTATGACATCATAATGGAATGTTACATTATGACATCATAATGGAATGTTACATTATGACATCATAATGGAATTTTGCATTATGACATCATAATGGAATGTTACATTATGACATCATAATGGAATTTTGCATTATGACATCATAATGGAATGTTACATTATGACATCATAATGGAATTTTACATTATGACCTCATAATGGAATTTTGCATTATGACCTCATAATGGAATTTTACATTATGACCTCATAATGGAATTTTGCATTATGACATCATAATGGAATGTTACATTATGACATCATAATGGAATTTTGCATTATGACATCATAATGGAATGTTACATTATGACATCATAATGGAATTTTGCATTATGACATCATAATGGAATTTTGCATTATGACCTCATAATGGAATTTTGCATTATGACCTCATAATGGAATTTTGCATTATGACCTCATAATGGAATGTTACATTATGACATCATAATGGAATTTTGCATTATGACATCATAATGGAATTTTGCATTATGACATCATAATGGAATGTTACATTATGACATCATAATGGAATTTTGCATTATGACATCATAATGGAATTTTGCATTATGACATCATAATGGAATGTTACATTATGACATCATAAGGGAATTTTGCATTATGACATTATAATGGAATTTTACATTATGACATCATAATGGAATTTTGCATTATGACATCATAATGGAATGTTACATTATGACATCATAATGGAATTTTGCATTATGACATCATAATGGAATGTTACATTATGACATCATAATGGAATTTTGCATTATGACATCATAATGGAATGTTACATTATGACATCATAATGGAATTTTACATTATGACATCATAATGTAGTTTTACATTATGACATCATAATAGAATTTTACATTATGACATCATAATGGAATGTTACATTATGACATCATAATGGAATGTTACATTATGACATCATAATGGAATTTTACATTATGACATCATAATGGAATTTTGCATTATGACATCATAATGGAATTTTGCATTATGACATCATAATGGAATTTTGCATTATGACATCATAATGGAATGTTACATTATGACATCATAATGGAATTTTGCATTATGACATCATAATGGAATGTTACATTATGACATCATAATGGAATTTTGCATTATGACATCATAATGGAATGTTACATTATGACATCATAATGGAATGTTACATTATGACATCATAATGGAATTTTGCATTATGACATCATAATGGAATGTTACATTATGACATCATAATGGAATTTTACATTATGACCTCATAATGGAATTTTGCATTATGACCTCATAATGGAATTTTACATTATGACCTCATAATGGAATTTTGCATTATGACATCATAATGGAATGTTACATTATGACATCATAATGGAATTTTGCATTATGACATCATAATGGAATGTTACATTATGACATCATAATGGAATTTTGCATTATGACATCATAATGGAATGTTACATTATGACATCATAATGGAATTTTACATTATGACCTCATAATGGAATTTTGCATTATGACCTCATAATGGAATTTTACATTATGACCTCATAATGGAATTTTGCATTATGACATCATAATGGAATGTTACATTATGACATCATAATGGAATTTTGCATTATGACATCATAATGGAATGTTACATTATGACATCATAATGGAATTTTACATTATGACATCATAATGGAATTTTACATTATGACCTCATAATGGAATTTTGCATTATGACCTTATAATGGAATTTTACATTATGACCTCATAATGGAATTTTGCATTATGACATCATAATGGAATGTTACATTATGACATCATAATGGAATTTTGCATTATGACATCATAATGGAATGTTACATTATGACATCATAATGGAATTTTGCATTATGACATCATAATGGAATTTTGCATTATGACATCATAATGGAATTTTGCATTATGACATCATAATGGAATTTTGCATTATGACCTCATAATGGAATTTTGCATTATGACATCATAATGGAATTTTACATTATGACCTCATAATGGAATTTTGCATTATGACCTCATAATGGAATTTTACATTATGACCTCATAATGGAATTTTGCATTATGACATCATAATGGAATGTTACATTATGACATCATAATGGAATTTTGCATTATGACATCATAATGGAATTTTGCATTATGACATCATAATGGAATGTTACATTATGACATCATAATGGAATTTTACATTATGACCTCATAATGGAATTTTGCATTATGACCTCATAATGGAATTTTACATTATGACCTCATAATGGAATTTTGCATTATGACATCATAATGGAATGTTACATTATGACATCATAATGGAATTTTGCATTATGACATCATAATGGAATGTTACATTATGACATCATAATGGAATTTTACATTATGACATCATAATGGAATTTTACATTATGACCTCATAATGGAATTTTGCATTATGACCTTATAATGGAATTTTACATTATGACCTCATAATGGAATTTTGCATTATGACATCATAATGGAATGTTACATTATGACATCATAATGGAATTTTGCATTATGACATCATAATGGAATGTTACATTATGACATCATAATGGAATTTTGCATTATGACATCATAATGGAATTTTGCATTATGACATCATAATGGAATTTTGCATTATGACATCATAATGGAATTTTGCATTATGACCTCATAATGGAATTTTGCATTATGACATCATAATGGAATTTTACATTATGACCTCATAATGGAATTTTGCATTATGACCTCATAATGGAATTTTACATTATGACCTCATAATGGAATTTTGCATTATGACATCATAATGGAATGTTACATTATGACATCATAATGGAATTTTGCATTATGACATCATAATGGAATGTTACATTATGACATCATAATGGAATTTTGCATTATGACATCATAATGGAATTTTGCATTATGACATCATAATGGAATTTTGCATTATGACCTCATAATGGAATTTTACATTATGACCTCATAATGGAATTTTGCATTATGACATCATAATGGAATGTTACATTATGACATCATAATGGAATTTTGCATTATGACATCATAATGGAATGTTACATTATGACATCATAATGGAATTTTGCATTATGACATCATAATGGAATTTTGCATTATGACATCATAATGGAATTTTGCATTATGACATCATAATGGAATTTTGCATTATGACATCATAATGGAATGTTACATTATGACATCAAAAGGGAATTTTGCATTATGACATCATAATGGAATTTTACATTATGACATCATAATGGAATTTTGCATTATGACATCATAATGGAATTTTGCATTATGACATCATAATGGAATTTTGCATTATGAGATCATAATGGAATTTTGCATTATGACATCATAATGGAATTTTGCATTATGACATCATAATGGAATGTTACATTATGACATCGTAATGGAATTTTGCATTATGACATCGTAATGGAATGTTACATTATGACATCATAATGGAATTTTGCATTATGACATCATAATGGAATGTTACATTATGACATCATAATGGAATTTTGCATTATGACATCATAATGGAATGTTACATTATGACATCATAATGGAATTTTGCATTATGACATCATAATGGAATGTTACATTATGACATCATAATGGAATTTTGCATTATGACCTCATAATGGAATTTTACGTTATGACATCATAATGGAATTTTGCATTATGACCTCATAATGGAATTTTACGTTATGACCTCATAATGGAATTTTGCATTATGACATCATAATGGA
The DNA here is from genome assembly GCF_035609145.1 of Eleutherodactylus coqui. Taxonomy (NCBI): domain Eukaryota; kingdom Metazoa; phylum Chordata; class Amphibia; order Anura; family Eleutherodactylidae; genus Eleutherodactylus; species Eleutherodactylus coqui. The sequence goes on along the minus strand of NW_027102118.1, from coordinate 220,996 downwards.
ATGTTACATTATGACATCAAAAGGGAATTTTGCATTATGACATCATAATGGAATTTTACATTATGACATCATAATGGAATTTTGCATTATGACATCATAATGGAATTTTGCATTATGACATCATAATGGAATTTTGCATTATGACATCATAATGGAATTTTGCATTATGACATCATAATGGAATTTTGCATTATGACATCATAATGGAATGTTACATTATGACATCATAATGGAATTTTGCATTATGACATCATAATGGAATTTTGCATTATGACCTCATAATGGAATTTTACAATATGACCTCATAATGGAATTTTGCATTATGACATCATAATGGAATGTTACATTATGACATCATAATGGAATTTTGCATTATGACATCATAATGGAAAGTTACATTATGACATCATAATGGAATTTTGCATTATGACATCATAATGGAATTTTACATTATGACATCATAATGTAGTTTTACATTATGACATCATAATAGAATTTTACATTATGACATCATAATGGAATTTTACATTATGACATCATAATGGAATGTTACATTATGACATCATAATGGAATTTTGCATTATGACATCATAATGGAATTTTGCATTATGACATCATAATGGAATTTTGCATTATGACATCATAATGGAATGTTACATTATGACATCATAATGGAATTTTGCATTATGACATCATAATGGAATGTTACATTATGACATCATAATGGAATTTTGCATTATGACATCATAATGGAATGTTACATTATGACATCATAATGGAATTTTGCATTATGACATCATAATGGAATGTTACATTATGACATCATAATGGAATTTTTCATTATGACATCATAATGGAATTTTACATTATGACATCATAATGTAGTTTTACATTATGACATCATAATAGAATTTTACATTATGACATCATAATGGAATTTTACATTATGACATCATAATGGAATTTTACATTATGACATCATAATGGAATTTTGCATTATGACATCATAATGGAATTTTACATTATGACATCATAATGGAATTTTGCATTATGACATCATAATGGAATTTTACATTATGACATCATAATGGAATTTTGCATTATGACATCATAATGGAATTTTGCATTATGACATCATAATGGAATGTTACATTATGACATCAAAATGGAATTTTGCATTATGACATCATAATGGAATTTTGCATTATGACCTCATAATGGAATTTTACATTATGACCTCATAATGGAATTTTGCATTATGACATCATAATGGAATGTTACATTATGACATCATAATGGAATTTTGCATTATGACATCATAATGGAATTTTACATTATGACATCATAATGGAATTTTGCATTATGACATCATAATGGAATTTTACATTATGACATCATAATGTAGTTTTACATTATGACATCATAATAGAATTTTACATTATGACATCATAATGGAATTTTGCATTATGACATCATAATGGAATTTTGCATTATGACATCATAATGGAATGTTACATTATGACATCATAATGGAATTTTGCATTATGACATTATAATGGAATGTTACATTATGACATCATAATGGAATTTTGCATTATGACATCATAATGGAATGTTACATTATGACATCATAATGGAATTTTGCATTATGACATCATAATGGAATTTTACATTATGACATCATAATGTAGTTTTACATTATGACATCATAATAGAATTTTACATTATGACATCATAATGGAATTTTACATTATGACATCATAATGGAATTTTACATTATGACATCATAATGGAATTTTGCATTATGACATCATAATGGAATTTTGCATTATGACATCATAATGGAATTTTGCATTATGACATCATAATGGAATTTTGCATTATGACATCATAATGGAATTTTGCATTATGACATCATAATGGAATTTTGCATTATGACATCATAATGGAATTTTGCATTATGACATCATAATGGAAAGTTACATTATGACATCATAATGGAATTTTGCATTATGACATCATAATGGAATTTTACATTATGACATCATAATGTAGTTTTACATTATGACATCATAATAGAATTTTACATTATGACATCATAATGGAATTTTACATTATGACATCATAATGGAATGTTACATTATGACATCATAATGGAATTTTGCATTATGACATCATAATGGAATTTTGCATTATGACATCATAATGGAATTTTGCATTATGACATCATAATGGAATGTTACATTATGACATCATAATGGAATTTTGCATTATGACATCATAATGGAATGTTACATTATGACATCATAATGGAATTTTGCATTATGACATCATAATGGAATGTTACATTATGACATCATAATGGAATTTTGCATTATGACATCATAATGGAATGTTACATTATGACATCATAATGGAATTTTTCATTATGACATCATAATGGAATTTTACATTATGACATCATAATGTAGTTTTACATTATGACATCATAATAGAATTTTACATTATGACATCATAATGGAATTTTACATTATGACATCATAATGGAATTTTACATTATGACATCATAATGGAATTTTGCATTATGACATCATAATGGAATTTTACATTATGACATCATAATGGAATTTTGCATTATGACATCATAATGGAATTTTGCATTATGACATCATAATGGAATTTTGCATTATGACCTCATAATGGAATTTTGCATTATGACCTCATAATGGAATTTTACATTATGACCTCATAATGGAATTTTGCATTATGACATCATAATGGAATGTTACATTATGACATCATAATGGAATTTTGCATTATGACATCATAATGGAATGTTACATTATGACATCATAATGGAATTTTGCATTATGACATCATAATGGAATTTTGCATTATGACATCATAATGGAATTTTGCATTATGACATCATAATGGAATTTTGCATTATGACATCATAATGGAATGTTACATTATGACATCAAAAGGGAATTTTGCATTATGACATCATAATGGAATTTTACATTATGACATCATAATGGAATTTTGCATTATGACATCATAATGGAATTTTGCATTATGACATCATAATGGAATTTTGCATTATGACATCATAATGGAATTTTGCATTATGACATCATAATGGAATTTTGCATTATGACATCATAATGGAATGTTACATTATGACATCATAATCGAATTTTGCATTATGACATCATAATGGAATGTTACATTATGACATCATAATCGAATTTAGCATTATGACATCATAATGGAATGTTACATTATGACATCATAATGGAATTTTTCATTATGACATCATAATGGAATTTTACATTATGACATCATAATGTAGTTTTACATTTTGACATCATAATAGAATTTTACATCATGACATCATAATGGAATGTTACATTATGACATCATAATGGAATTTTACATTATGACATCATAATGGAATTTTGCATTATGACATCATAATGGAATTTTGCATTATGACATCATAATGGAATTTTGCATTATGACATTATAATGGAATGTTACATTATGACATCATAATGGAATTTTGCATTATGACATCATAATGGAATGTTACATTATGACATCATAATGGAATTTTGCATTATGACATCATAATGGAATTTTACATTATGACATCATAATGGAATGTTACATTATGACATCATAATGGAATTTTGCATTATGACATCATAATTGAATTTTGCATTATGACCTCATAATGGAATTTTACATTATGACCTCATAATGGAATTTTGCATTATGACCTCATAATGGAATGTTACATTATGACGTCATAATGGAATTTTGCATTATGACATCATAATGGAATGTTACATTATGACATCATAATGGAATTTTGCATTATGACATCATAATGGAATTTTACATTATGACATCATAATGTAGTTTTACATTATGACATCATAATAGAATTTTACATTATGACATCATAATGGAATTTTACATTATGACATCATAATGGAATTTTACATTATGACATCATAATGGAATTTTGCATTATGACCTCATAATGGAATTTTACATTATGACCTCATAATGGAATTTTGCATTATGACATCATAATGGAATGTTACATTATGACATCATAATGGAATTTTGCATTATGACATCATAATGGAATTTTGCATTATGACATCATAATGGAATGTTACATTATGACATCATAATGGAATTTTGCATTATGACATCATAATGGAATTTTGCATTATGACATCATAATGGAATTTTGCATTATGACATCATAATGGAATTTTACATTATGACATCATAATGTAGTTTTACATTATGACATCATAATAGAATTTTACATTATGACATCATAATGGAATGTTACATTATGACATCATAATGGAATTTTGCATTATGACATCATAATGGAATGTTACATTATGACATCATAATGGAATTTTGCATTATGACATCATAATGGAATGTTACATTATGACATCATAATGGAATTTTGCATTATGACATCATAATGGAATTTTGCATTATGACATCATAATGGAATTTTGCATTATGACATCATAATGGAATTTTGCATTATGACATCATAATGGAATGTTACATTATGACATCAAAAGGGAATTTTGCATTATGACATCATAATGGAATTTTACATTATGACATCATAATGGAATTTTGCATTATGACATCATAATGGAATTTTGCATTATGACATCATAATGGAATTTTGCATTATGAGATCATAATGGAATTTTGCATTATGACATCATAATGGAATTTTGCATTATGACATCATAATGGAATGTTACATTATGACATCGTAATGGAATTTTGCATTATGACATCGTAATGGAATGTTACATTATGACATCATAATGGAATTTTGCATTATGACATCATAATGGAATGTTACATTATGACATCATAATGGAATTTTGCATTATGACATCATAATGGAATGTTACATTATGACATCATAATGGAATTTTGCATTATGACATCATAATGGAATGTTACATTATGACATCATAATGGAATTTTGCATTATGACCTCATAATGGAATTTTACGTTATGACCTCATAATGGAATTTTGCATTATGACATCATAATGGAATGTTACATTATGACATCAAAAGGGAATTTTGCATTATGACATCATAATGGAATTTTACATTATGACATCATAATGGAATTTTGCATTATGACATCATAATGGAATTTTGCATTATGACATCATAATGGAATTTTGCATTATGACATCATAATGGAATTTTGCATTATGACATCATAATGGAATTTTGCAATATGACATCATAATGGAATGTTACATTATGACATCATAATGGAATTTTGCATTATGACATCATAATGGAATTTTGCATTATGACCTCATAATGGAATTTTACAATATGACCTCATAATGGAATTTTGCATTATGACATCATAATGGAATGTTACATTATGACATCATAATGGAATTTTGCATTATGACATCATAATGGAATGTTACATTATGACATCATAATGGAATTTTGCATTATGACATCATAATGGAAAGTTACATTATGACATCATAATGGAATTTTGCATTATGACATCATAATGGAATTTTACATTATGACATCATAATGTAGTTTTACATTATGACATCATAATAGAATTTTACATTATGACATCATAATGGAATTTTACATTATGACATCATAATGGAATGTTACATTATGACATCATAATGGAATTTTGCATTATGACATCATAATGGAATTTTGCATTATGACATCATAATGGAATTTTGCATTATGACATCATAATGGAATGTTACATTATGACATCATAATGGAATTTTGCATTATGACATCATAATGGAATGTTACATTATGACATCATAATGGAATTTTGCATTATGACATCATAATGGAATGTTACATTATGACATCATAATGGAATTTTGCATTATGACATCATAATGGAATGTTACATTATGACATCATAATGGAATTTTTCATTATGACATCATAATGGAATTTTACATTATGACATCATAATGTAGTTTTACATTATGACATCATAATAGAATTTTACATTATGACATCATAATGGAATTTTACATTATGACATCATAATGGAATTTTACATTATGACATCATAATGGAATTTTGCATTATGACATCATAATGGAATTTTACATTATGACATCATAATGGAATTTTGCATTATGACATCATAATGGAATTTTACATTATGACATCATAATGGAATTTTGCATTATGACATCATAATGGAATTTTGCATTATGACATCATAATGGAATGTTACATTATGACATCAAAATGGAATTTTGCATTATGACCTCATAATGGAATTTTACATTATGACCTCATAATGGAATTTTGCATTATGACATCATAATGGAATGTTACATTATGACATCATAATGGAATTTTGCATTATGACATCATAATGGAATTTTACATTATGACATCATAATGGAATTTTGCATTATGACATCATAATGGAATTTTACATTATGACATCATAATGTAGTTTTACATTATGACATCATAATAGAATTTTACATTATGACATCATAATGGAATTTTGCATTATGACATCATAATGGAATTTTGCATTATGACATCATAATGGAATGTTACATTATGACATCATAATGGAATTTTGCATTATGACATTATAATGGAATGTTACATTATGACATCATAATGGAATTTTGCATTATGACATCATAATGGAATGTTACATTATGACATCATAATGGAATTTTGCATTATGACATCATAATGGAATTTTACATTATGACATCATAATGTAGTTTTACATTATGACATCATAATAGAATTTTACATTATGACATCATAATGGAATTTTACATTATGACATCATAATGGAATTTTACATTATGACATCATAATGGAATTTTGCATTATGACATCATAATGGAATTTTGCATTATGACATCATAATGGAATTTTGCATTATGACATCATAATGGAATTTTGCATTATGACATCATAATGGAATTTTGCATTATGACATCATAATGGAATTTTGCATTATGACATCATAATGGAATTTTGCATTATGACATCATAATGGAAAGTTACATTATGACATCATAATGGAATTTTGCATTATGACATCATAATGGAATTTTACATTATGACATCATAATGTAGTTTTACATTATGACATCATAATAGAATTTTACATTATGACATCATAATGGAATTTTACATTATGACATCATAATGGAATGTTACATTATGACATCATAATGGAATTTTGCATTATGACATCATAATGGAATTTTGCATTATGACATCATAATGGAATTTTGCATTATGACATCATAATGGAATGTTACATTATGACATCATAATGGAATTTTGCATTATGACATCATAATGGAATGTTACATTATGACATCATAATGGAATTTTGCATTATGACATCATAATGGAATGTTACATTATGACATCATAATGGAATTTTGCATTATGACATCATAATGGAATGTTACATTATGACATCATAATGGAATTTTTCATTATGACATCATAATGGAATTTTACATTATGACATCATAATGTAGTTTTACATTATGACATCATAATAGAATTTTACATTATGACATCATAATGGAATTTTACATTATGACATCATAATGGAATTTTACCATATGACATCATAATGGAATTTTGCATTATGACATCATAATGGAATTTTACATTATGACATCATAATGGAATTTTGCATTATGACATCATAATGGAATTTTGCATTATGACATCATAATGGAATTTTGCATTATGACCTCATAATGGAATTTTGCATTATGACCTCATAATGGAATTTTACATTATGACCTCATAATGGAATTTTGCATTATGACATCATAATGGAATGTTACATTATGACATCATAATGGAATTTTGCATTATGACATCATAATGGAATGTTACATTATGACATCATAATGGAATTTTGCATTATGACATCATAATGGAATTTTGCATTATGACATCATAATGGAATTTTGCATTATGACATCATAATGGAATTTTGCATTATGACATCATAATGGAATGTTACATTATGACATCAAAAGGGAATTTTGCATTATGACATCATAATGGAATTTTACATTATGACATCATAATGGAATTTTGCATTATGACATCATAATGGAATTTTGCATTATGACATCATAATGGAATTTTGCATTATGACATCATAATGGAATTTTGCATTATGACATCATAATGGAATTTTGCATTATGACATCATAATGGAATGTTACATTATGACATCATAATCGAATTTTGAATTATGACATCATAATGGAATGTTACATTATGACATCATAATCGAATTTTGCATTATGACATCATAATGGAATGTTACATTATGACATCATAATGGAATTTTTCATTATGACATCATAATGGAATTTTACATTATGACATCATAATGTAGTTTTACATTATGACATCATAATAGAATTTTACATCATGACATCATAATGGAATGTTACATTATGACATCATAATGGAATTTTACATTATGACATCATAATGGAATTTTGCATTATGACATCATAATGGAATTTTGCATTATGACATCATAATGGAATTTTGCATTATGACATCATAATGGAATGTTACATTATGACATCATAATGGAATTTTGCATTATGACATCATAATGGAATTTTACATTATGACATCATAATGGAATGTTACATTATGACATCATAATGGAATTTTGCATTATGACATCATAATTGAATTTTGCATTATGACCTCATAATGGAATTTTACATTATGACCTCATAATGGAATTTTGCATTATGACCTCATAATGGAATGTTACATTATGACGTCATAATGGAATTTTGCATTATGACATCATAATGGAATGTTACATTATGACATCATAATGGAATTTTGCATTATGACATCATAATGGAATTTTACATTATGACATCATAATGTAGTTTTACATTATGACATCATAATAGAATTTTACATTATGACATCATAATGGAATTTTACATTATGACATCATAATGGAATTTTACATTATGACATCATAATGGAATTTTGCATTATGACCTCATAATGGAATTTTACATTATGACCTCATAATGGAATTTCGCATTATGACATCATAATGGAATGTTACATTATGACATCATAATGGAATTTTGCATTATGACATCATAATGGAATTTTGCATTATGACATCATAATGGAATGTTACATTATGACATCATAATGGAATTTTGCATTATGACATCATAATGGAATTTTGCATTATGACATCATAATGGAATTTTGCATTATGACATCATAATGGAATTTTACATTATGACATCATAATGTAGTTTTACATTATGACATCATAATAGAATTTTACATTATGACATCATAATGGAATGTTACATTATGACATCATAATGGAATGTTACATTATGACATCATAATGGAATTTTGCATTATGACATCATAATGGAATTTTGCATTATGACATCATAATGGAATTTTGCATTATGACATCATAATGGAATTTTGCATTATGACATCATAATGGAATGTTACATTATGACATCATAATGTAGTTTTACATTATGACATCATAATAGAATTTTACATTATGACATCATAATGGAATTTTACATTATGACATCATAATGGAATTTTACATTATGACATCATAATGGAATTTTGCATTATGACATCATAATGGAATGTTACATTATGACATCATAATGGAATTTTGCATTATGACATCATAATGGAATTTTACATTATGACCTCATAATGGAATTTTACATTATGACCTCATAATGGAATTTTGCATTATGACCTCATAATGGAATGTTACATTATGACGTCATAATGGAATTTTGCATTATGACCTCATAATGGAATGTTACATTATGACGTCATAATGGAATTTTGCATTATGACATCATACTGGAATGTTACATTATGACATCATAATGGAATTTTACATTATGACATCATAATGTAGTTTTACATTATGACATCATAATAGAATTTTACATTATGACATCATAATGGAATTTTACATTATGACATCATAATGGAATTTTACATTATGACATCATAATGGAATTTTGCATTATGACCTCATAATGGAATTTTACATTATGACTAGAGATGAGCGAACGTGTCCGTTACGGACACATCCGCACCCGGACACCGGCTTTAGCGAACACTGCAGTGTTCGCGCGTAAGTGTCCGGGTGCCGCCGGGGGGCGGGGAGATGCGCGGCGGCGCGGGCGGCAGTAGCGGGGAACAGGGGGGAGCCCTCTCTCTCTCCCTCTCCCCCCCACTCCCCGCCTCACCCCCACGCGCTGCCACGGCGGCCCCCGAACTTTTTCGCCCGAACACCGAGGTGTTCGCAAAGTTCGGTGTTCGGGCGGAAAAGGGGCGGGGCCGAACGTGTTCGCTCATCTCTAATTATGACCTCATAATGGAATTTTGCATTATGACATCATAATGGAATGTTACATTATGACATCATAATGGAATTTTGCATTATGACATCATAATGGAATGTTACATTATGACATCATAATGGAATTTTGCATTATGACATCATAATGGAATGTTACATTATGACATCATAATGGAATTTTGCATTATGACATCATAATGGAATGTTACATTATGACATCATAATGGAATTTTACATTATGACATCATAATGTAGTTTTACATTATGACATCATAATAGAATTTTACATTATGACATCATAATGGAATGTTACATTATGACATCATAATGGTATGTTACATTATGACATCATAATGGAATTTTGCATTATGACATCATAATGGAATTTTGCATTATGACATCATAATGGAATTTTGCATTATGACATCATAATGGAATGTTACATTATGACATCATAATGGAATTTTGCATTATGACATCATAATGGAATGTTACATTATGACATCATAATGGAATTTTGCATTATGACATCATAATGGAATGTTACATTATGACATCATAATGGAATTTTGCATTATGACATCATAATGGAATGTTACATTATGACATCATAATGGAATTTTGCATTATGACATCATAATGGAATGTTACATTATGACATCATAATGGAATTTTGCATTATGACATCATAATGGAATTTTACATTATGACATCATAATGTAGTTTTACATTATGACATCATAATAGAATTTTACATTATGACATCATAATGGAATTTTACATTATGACATCATAATGGAATTTTACATTATGACATCATAATGGAATTTTGCATTATGACATCATAATGGAATTTTGCATTATGACATCATAATGGAATTTTGCATTATGACACCATAATGGAATTTTGCATTATGACATCATAATGGAATGTTACATTATGACATCATAATGGAATGTTACATTATGACATCATAATGGAATTTTGCATTATGACATCATAATGGAATGTTACATTATGACATCATAATGGAATTTTGCATTATGACATCATAATGGAATGTTACATTATGACATCATAATGAAATTTTACATTATGACCTCATAATGGAATTTTGCATTATGACCTCATAATGGAATTTTACATTATGACCTCATAATGGAATTTTGCATTATGACATCATAATGGAATGTTACATTATGACATCATAATGGAATTTTTCATTATGACATCATAATGGAATTTTACATTATGACATCATAATGTAGTTTTACATTATGACATCATAATAGAATTTTACATCATGACATCATAATGGAATGTTACATTATGACATCATAATGGAATTTTACATTATGACATCATAATGGAATTTTGCATTATGACATCATAATGGAATTTTGCATTATGACATCATAATGGAATTTTGCATTATGACATCATAATGGAATGTTACATTATGACATCATAATGGAATTTTGCATTATGACATCATAATGGAATTTTACATTATGACATCATAATGGAATGTTACATTATGACATCATAATGGAATTTTGCATTATGACATCATAATTGAATTTTGCATTATGACCTCATAATGGAATTTTACATTATGACCTCATAATGGAATTTTGCATTATGACCTCATAATGGAATGTTACATTATGACGTCATAATGGAATTTTGCATTATGACATCATAATGGAATGTTACATTATGACATCATAATGGAATTTTGCATTATGACATCATAATGGAATTTTACATTATGACATCATAATGTAGTTTTACATTATGACATCATAATAGAATTTTACATTATGACATCATAATGGAATTTTACATTATGACATCATAATGGAATTTTACATTATGACATCATAATGGAATTTTGCATTATGACCTCATAATGGAATTTTACATTATGACCTCATAATGGAATTTCGCATTATGACATCATAATGGAATGTTACATTATGACATCATAATGGAATTTTGCATTATGACATCATAATGGAATTTTGCATTATGACATCATAATGGAATGTTACATTATGACATCATAATGGAATTTTGCATTATGACATCATAATGGAATTTTGCATTATGACATCATAATGGAATTTTGCATTATGACATCATAATGGAATTTTACATTATGACATCATAATGTAGTTTTACATTATGACATCATAATAGAATTTTACATTATGACATCATAATGGAATGTTACATTATGACATCATAATGGAATGTTACATTATGACATCATAATGGAATTTTGCATTATGACATCATAATGGAATTTTGCATTATGACATCATAATGGAATTTTGCATTATGACATCATAATGGAATTTTGCATTATGACATCATAATGGAATGTTACATTATGACATCATAATGTAGTTTTACATTATGACATCATAATAGAATTTTACATTATGACATCATAATGGAATTTTACATTATGACATCATAATGGAATTTTACATTATGACATCATAATGGAATTTTGCATTATGACATCATAATGGAATGTTACATTATGACATCATAATGGAATTTTGCATTATGACATCATAATGGAATTTTACATTATGACCTCATAATGGAATTTTACATTATGACCTCATAATGGAATTTTGCATTATGACCTCATAATGGAATGTTACATTATGACGTCATAATGGAATTTTGCATTATGACCTCATAATGGAATGTTACATTATGACGTCATAATGGAATTTTGCATTATGACATCATACTGGAATGTTACATTATGACATCATAATGGAATTTTACATTATGACATCATAATGTAGTTTTACATTATGACATCATAATAGAATTTTACATTATGACATCATAATGGAATTTTACATTATGACATCATAATGGAATTTTACATTATGACATCATAATGGAATTTTGCATTATGACCTCATAATGGAATTTTACATTATGACTAGAGATGAGCGAACGTGTCCGTTACGGACACATCCGCACCCGGACACCGGCTTTAGCGAACACTGCAGTGTTCGCGCGTAAGTGTCCGGGTGCCGCCGGGGGGCGGGGAGATGCGCGGCGGCGCGGGCGGCAGTAGCGGGGAACAGGGGGGAGCCCTCTCTCTCTCCCTCTCCCCCCCACTCCCCGCCTCACCCCCACGCGCTGCCACGGCGGCCCCCGAACTTTTTCGCCCGAACACCGAGGTGTTCGCAAAGTTCGGTGTTCGGGCGGAAAAGGGGCGGGGCCGAACGTGTTCGCTCATCTCTAATTATGACCTCATAATGGAATTTTGCATTATGACATCATAATGGAATGTTACATTATGACATCATAATGGAATTTTGCATTATGACATCATAATGGAATGTTACATTATGACATCATAATGGAATTTTGCATTATGACATCATAATGGAATGTTACATTATGACATCATAATGGAATTTTGCATTATGACATCATAATGGAATGTTACATTATGACATCATAATGGAATTTTACATTATGACATCATAATGTAGTTTTACATTATGACATCATAATAGAATTTTACATTATGACATCATAATGGAATGTTACATTATGACATCATAATGGTATGTTACATTATGACATCATAATGGAATTTTGCATTATGACATCATAATGGAATTTTGCATTATGACATCATAATGGAATTTTGCATTATGACATCATAATGGAATGTTACATTATGACATCATAATGGAATTTTGCATTATGACATCATAATGGAATGTTACATTATGACATCATAATGGAATTTTGCATTATGACATCATAATGGAATGTTACATTATGACATCATAATGGAATTTTGCATTATGACATCATAATGGAATGTTACATTATGACATCATAATGGAATTTTGCATTATGACATCATAATGGAATGTTACATTATGACATCATAATGGAATTTTGCATTATGACATCATAATGGAATTTTACATTATGACATCATAATGTAGTTTTACATTATGACATCATAATAGAATTTTACATTATGACATCATAATGGAATTTTACATTATGACATCATAATGGAATTTTACATTATGACATCATAATGGAATTTTGCATTATGACATCATAATGGAATTTTGCATTATGACATCATAATGGAATTTTGCATTATGACACCATAATGGAATTTTGCATTATGACATCATAATGGAATGTTACATTATGACATCATAATGGAATGTTACATTATGACATCATAATGGAATTTTGCATTATGACATCATAATGGAATGTTACATTATGACATCATAATGGAATTTTGCATTATGACATCATAATGGAATGTTACATTATGACATCATAATGAAATTTTACATTATGACCTCATAATGGAATTTTGCATTATGACCTCATAATGGAATTTTACATTATGACCTCATAATGGAATTTTGCATTATGACATCATAATGGAATGTTACATTATGACATCATAATGGAATTTTGCATTATGACATCATAATGGAATGTTACATTATGACATCATAATGGAATTTTGCATTATGACATCATAATGGAATTTTGCATTATGACCTCATAATGGAATTTTGCATTATGACCTCATAATGGAATTTTGCATTATGACCTCATAATGGAATGTTACATTATGACATCATAATGGAATTTTGCATTATGACATCATAATGGAATTTTGCATTATGACATCATAATGGAATGTTACATTATGACATCATAATGGAATTTTGCATTATGACATCATAATGGAATTTTGCATTATGACATCATAATGGAATTTTGCATTATGACATCATAATGGAATGTTACATTATGACATCAAAAGGGAATTTTGCATTATGACATTATAATGGAATTTTACATTATGACATCATAATGGAATTTTGCATTATGACATCATAATGGAATGTTACATTATGACATCATAATGGAATTTTGCATTATGACATCATAATGGAATGTTACATTATGACATCATAATGGAATTTTGCATTATGACATCATAATGGAATGTTACATTATGACATCATAATGGAATTTTACATTATGACATCATAATGTAGTTTTACATTATGACATCATAATAGAATTTTACATTATGACATCATAATGGAATGTTACATTATGACATCATAATGGAATGTTACATTATGACATCATAATGGAATTTTACATTATGACATCATAATGGAATTTTGCATTATGACATCATAATGGAATTTTGCATTATGACATCATAATGGAATTTTGCATTATGACATCA
The DNA here is from genome assembly GCF_035609145.1 of Eleutherodactylus coqui. Lineage (NCBI taxonomy): Eukaryota > Metazoa > Chordata > Amphibia > Anura > Eleutherodactylidae > Eleutherodactylus > Eleutherodactylus coqui. Next base: position 205,189 of record NW_027102118.1, on the reverse strand, counting down.
TAATGGAATGTTACATTATGACATCATAATGGAATTTTGCATTATGACATCATAATGGAATGTTACATTATGACATCATAATGGAATTTTGCATTATGACATCATAATGGAATGTTACATTATGACATCATAATGGAATGTTACATTATGACATCATAATGGAATTTTGCATTATGACATCATAATGGAATGTTACATTATGACATCATAATGGAATTTTACATTATGACCTCATAATGGAATTTTGCATTATGACCTCATAATGGAATTTTACATTATGACCTCATAATGGAATTTTGCATTATGACATCATAATGGAATGTTACATTATGACATCATAATGGAATTTTGCATTATGACATCATAATGGAATGTTACATTATGACATCATAATGGAATTTTGCATTATGACATCATAATGGAATGTTACATTATGACATCATAATGGAATTTTACATTATGACCTCATAATGGAATTTTGCATTATGACCTCATAATGGAATTTTACATTATGACCTCATAATGGAATTTTGCATTATGACATCATAATGGAATGTTACATTATGACATCATAATGGAATTTTGCATTATGACATCATAATGGAATGTTACATTATGACATCATAATGGAATTTTACATTATGACATCATAATGGAATTTTACATTATGACCTCATAATGGAATTTTGCATTATGACCTTATAATGGAATTTTACATTATGACCTCATAATGGAATTTTGCATTATGACATCATAATGGAATGTTACATTATGACATCATAATGGAATTTTGCATTATGACATCATAATGGAATGTTACATTATGACATCATAATGGAATTTTGCATTATGACATCATAATGGAATTTTGCATTATGACATCATAATGGAATTTTGCATTATGACATCATAATGGAATTTTGCATTATGACCTCATAATGGAATTTTGCATTATGACCTCATAATGGAATTTTACATTATGACCTCATAATGGAATTTTGCATTATGACATCATAATGGAATGTTACATTATGACATCATAATGGAATTTTGCATTATGACATCATAATGGAATGTTACATTATGACATCATAATGGAATTTTGCATTATGACATCATAATGGAATTTTGCATTATGACATCATAATGGAATTTTGCATTATGACATCATAATGGAATTTTGCATTATGACATCATAATGGAATGTTACATTATGACATCAAAAGGGAATTTTGCATTATGACATCATAATGGAATTTTACATTATGACATCATAATGGAATTTTGCATTATGACATCATAATGGAATTTTGCATTATGACATCATAATGGAATTTTGCATTATGACATCATAATGGAATTTTGCATTATGACATCATAATGGAATTTTGCATTATGACATCATAATGGAATTTTGCATTATGACATCATAATGGAATTTTGCATTATGACATCATAATGGAATTTTGCATTATGACATCATAATGGAATTTTGCATTATGACATCATAATGGAATGTTACATTATGACATCATAATGGAATTTTGCATTATGACCTCATAATGGAATTTTACGTTATGACATCATAATGGAATGTTACATTATGACATCATAATGGAATTTTGCATTATGACCTCATAATGGAATTTTACGTTATGACCTCATAATGGAATTTTACATTATGACATCATAATGGAATTTTGCATTATGACATCATAATGGAATTTTGCATTATGACATCATAATGGAATTTTGCATTATGACATCATAATGGAATTTTGCATTATGGCATCATAATGGAATGTTACATTATGACATCATAATGGAATTTTGCATTATGACATCATAATGGAATTTTGCATTATGACCTCATAATGGAATTTTACAATATGACCTCATAATGGAATTTTGCATTATGACATCATAATGGAATGTTACATTATGACATCATAATGGAATTTTGCATTATGACATCATAATGGAATGTTACATTATGACATCATAATGGAATTTTGCATTATGACATCATAATGGAATTTTACATTATGACATCATAATGTAGTTTTACATTATGACATCATAATAGAATTTTACATTATGACATCATAATGTAGTTTTACATTATGACATCATAATAGAATTTTACATTATGACATCATAATGGAATTTTACATTATGACATCATAATGGAATGTTACATTATGACATCATAATGGAATTTTGCATTATGACATCATAATGGAATTTTGCATTATGACATCATAATGGAATTTTGCATTATGACATCATAATGGAATGTTACATTATGACATCATAATGGAATTTTGCATTATGACATCATAATGGAATGTTACATTATGACATCATAATGGAATTTTGCATTATGACATCATAATGGAATGTTACATTATGACATCATAATGGAATTTTGCATTATGACATCATAATGGAATGTTACATTATGACATCATAATGGAATTTTTCATTATGACATCATAATGGAATTTTACATTATGACATCATAATGTAGTTTTACATTATGACATCATAATAGAATTTTACATTATGACATCATAATGGAATTTTACATTATGACATCATAATGGAATTTTACATTATGACATCATAATGGAATTTTGCATTATGACATCATAATGGAATTTTACATTATGACATCATAATGGAATTTTGCATTATGACATCATAATGGAATTTTACATTATGACATCATAATGGAATTTTGCATTATGACATCATAATGGAATTTTGCATTATGACATCATAATGGAATGTTACATTATGACATCAAAATGGAATTTTGCATTATGACATCATAATGGAATTTTGCATTATGACCTCATAATGGAATTTTACATTATGACCTCATAATGGAATTTTGCATTATGACATCATAATGGAATGTTACATTATGACATCATAATGGAATTTTGCATTATGACATCATAATGGAATTTTACATTATGACATCATAATGGAATTTTGCATTATGACATCATAATGGAATTTTACATTATGACATTATAATGTAGTTTTACATTATGACATCATAATAGAATTTTACATTATGACATCATAATGGAATTTAGCATTATGACATCATAATGGAATTTTGCATCATGACATCATAATGGAATGTTACATTATGACATCATAATGGAATTTTGCATTATGACATTATAATGGAATGTTACATTATGACATCATAATGGAATTTTGCATTATGACATCATAATGGAATGTTACATTATGACATCATAATGGAATTTTGCATTATGACATCATAATGGAATTTTACATTATGACATCATAATGTAGTTTTACATTATGACATCATAATAGAATTTTACATTATGACATCATAATGGAATTTTACATTATGACATCATAATGGAATTTTACATTATGACATCATAATGGAATTTTGCATTATGACATCATAATGGAATTTTGCATTATGACATCATAATGGAATTTTGCATTATGACATCATAATGGAATTTTGCATTATGACATCATAATGGAATGTTACATTATGACATCATAATGGAATTTTGCATTATGACATCATAATGGAATGTTACATTATGACATCATAATGGAATTTTGCATTATGACATCATAATGGAATGTTACATTATGACATCATAATGGAATTTTGCATTATGACATCATAATGGAATGTTACATTATGACATCATAATGGAATTTTACATTATGACCTCATAATGGAATTTTGCATTATGACCTCATAATGGAATTTTACATTATGACCTCATAATGGAATTTTGCATTATGACATCATAATGGAATGTTACATTATGACATCATAATGGAATTTTGCATTATGACATCATAATGGAATGTTACATTATGACATCATAATGGAATTTTGCATTATGACATCATAATGGAATTTTACATTATGACATCATAATGGAATTTTGCTTTATGACCTCATAATGGAATTTTGCATTATAACCTCATAATGGAATTTTACATTATGACCTCATAATGGAATTTTGCATTATGACATCATAATGGAATGTTACATTATGACATCATAATGGAATTTTGCATTATGACATCATAATGGAATTTTACAGTATGACATCATAATGGAATTTTGCATTATGACATCATAATGGAATTTTGCATTATGACATCATAATGGAATTTTGCATTATGACATCATAATGGAATTTTGCATTATGACATCATAATGGAATGTTACATTATGACATCAAAAGGGAATTTTGCATTATGACATCATAATGGAATTTTACATTATGACATCATAATGGAATTTTGCATTATGACATCATAATGGAATTTTGCATTATGACATCATAATGGAATTTTGCATTATGACATCATAATGGAATTTTGCATTATGACATCATAATGGAATTTTGCATTATGACATCATAATGGAATGTTACATTATGACATCATAATCGAATTTTGCATTATGACATCATAATGGAATGTTACATTATGACATCATAATCGAATTTTGCATTATGACATCATAATGGAATGTTACATTATGACACCATAATGGAATTTTTCATTATGACATCATAATGGAATTTTACATTATGACATCATAATGTAGTTTTACATTATGACATCATAATAGAATTTTACATCATGACATCATAATGGAATGTTACATTATGACATCATAATGGAATTTTACATTATGACATCATAATGGAATTTTGCATTATGACATCATAATGGAATTTTGCATTATGACATCATAATGGAATTTTGCATTATGACATCATAATGGAATGTTACATTATGACATCATAATGGAATTTTGCATTATGACATCATAATGGAATGTTACATTATGACATCATAATGGAATTTTGCATTATGACATCATAATGGAATTTTACATTATGACATCATAATGGAATGTTACATTATGACATCATAATGGAATTTTGCATTATGACATCATAATTGAATTTTGCATTATGACCTCATAATGGAATTTTACATTATGACCTCATAATGGAATTTTGCATTATGACCTCATAATGGAATGTTACATTATGACGTCAAAATGGAATTTTGCATTATGACATCATAATGGAATGTTACATTATGACATCATAATGGAATTTTGCAGTATAACATCATAATGGAATTTTACATTATGACATCATAATGTAGTTTTACATTATGACATCATAATAGAATTTTACATTATGACATCATAATGGAATTTTACATTATGACATCATAATGGAATTTTACATTATGACATCATAATGGAATTTTGCATTATGACCTCATAATGGAATTTTACATTATGACCTCATAATGGAATTTTGCATTATGACATCATAATGGAATGTTACATTATGACATCATAATGGAATTTTGCATTATGACATCATAATGGAATTTTGCATTATGACATCATAATGGAATGTTACATTATGACATCATAATGGAATTTTGCATTATGACATCATAATGGAATGTTACATTATGACATCATAATGGAATTTTGCATTATGACATCATAATGGAATTTTACATTATGACATCATAATGTAGTTTTACATTATGACATCATAATAGAATTTTACATTATGACATCATAATGGAATGTTACATTATGACATCATAATGGAATGTTACATTATGACATCATAATGGAATTTTGCATTATGACATCATAATGGAATTTTGCATTATGACATCATAATGGAATTTTGCATTATGACATCATAATGGAATTTTGCATTATGACATCATAATGGAATGTTACATTATGACATCATAATGTAGTTTTACATTATGACATCATAATAGAATTTTACATTATGACATCATAATGGAATTTTACATTATGACATCATAATGGAATTTTACATTATGACATCATAATGGAATTTTGCATTATGACATCATAATGGAATGTTACATTATGACATCATAATGGAATTTTGCATTATGACATCATAATGGAATTTTACATTATGACATCATAATGGAATTTTGCATTATGACATCATAATGGAATTTTGCATTATGACATCATAATGGAATGTTACATTATGACATCATAATGGAATTTTGCATTATGACATCATAATGGAATTTTGCATTAGGACCTCATAATGGAATTTTACATTATGACCTCATAATGGAATTTTGCATTATGACCTCATAATGGAATGTTACATTATGACATCATAATGGAATGTTACATTATGACATCATAATGGAATTTTGCATTATGACATCATAATGGAATTTTGCATTATGACATCATAATGGAATTTTGCATTATGACATCATAATGGAATTTTGCATTATGACATCATAATGGAATGTTACATTATGACATCATAATGTAGTTTTACATTATGACATCATAATAGAATTTTACATTATGACATCATAATGGAATTTTACATTATGACATCATAATGGAATTTTACATTATGACATCATAATGGAATTTTACATTATGACATCATAATGGAATTTTACATTATGACATCATAATGGAATTTTGCATTATGACATCATAATGGAATGTTACATTATGACATCATAATGGAATTTTGCATTATGACATCATAATGGAATTTTACATTATGACATCATAATGGAATTTTGCATTATGACATCATTATGGAATTTTGCATTATGACATCATAATGGAATGTTACATTATGACATCATAATGGAATTTTGCATTATGACATCATAATGGAATTTTGCATTAGGACCTCATAATGGAATTTTACATTATGACCTCATAATGGAATTTTGCATTATGACCTCATAATGGAATGTTACATTATGACGTCATAATGGAATTTTGCATTATGACATCATAATGGAATGTTACATTATGACATCATAATGGAATTTTGCATTATGACATCATAATGGAATTTTACATTATGACATCATAATGTAGTTTTACATTATGACATCATAATAGAATTTTACATTATGACATCATAATGGAATTTTACATTATGACATCATAATGGAATTTTACATTATGACATCATAATGGAATTTTGCATTATGACCTCATAATGGAATTTTACATTATGACTAGAGATGAGCGAACGTGTCCGTTACGGACACATCCGCACCCGGACACCGGCTTTAGCGAACACTGCAGTGTTCGCGCGTAAGTGTCCGGGTGCCGCCGGGGGGCGGGGAGATGCGCGGCGGCGCGGGCGGCAGTAGCGGGGAACAGGGGGGAGCCCTCTCTCTCTCCCTCTCCCCCCCACTCCCCGCCTCACCCCCACGCGCTGCCACGGCGGCCCCCGAACTTTTTCGCCCGAACACCGAGGTGTTCGCAAAGTTCGGTGTTCGGGCGGAAAAGGGGCGGGGCCGAACGTGTTCGCTCATCTCTAATTATGACCTCATAATGGAATTTTGCATTATGACATCATAATGGAATGTTACATTATGACATCATAATGGAATTTTGCATTATGACATCATAATGGAATGTTACATTATGACATCATAATGGAATTTTGCATTATGACATCATAATGGAATGTTACATTATGACATCATAATGGAATTTTACATTATGACATCATAATGTAGTTTTACATTATGACATCATAATAGAATTTTACATTATGACATCATAATGGAATGTTACATTATGACATCATAATGGTATGTTACATTATGACATCATAATGGAATTTTGCATTATGACATCATAATGGAATTTTGCATTATGACATCATAATGGAATTTTGCATTATGACATCATAATGGAATTTTACATTATGACATCATAATGTAGTTTTACATTATGACATCATAATAGAATTTTACATTATGACATCATAATGGAATTTTACATTATGACATCATAATGGAATTTTACATTATGACATCATAATGGAATTTTGCATTATGACATCATAATGGAAATTTGCATTATGACATCATAATGGAATTTTGCATTATGACATCATAATGGAATTTTGCATTATGACATCATAATGGAATGTTACATTATGACATCATAATGGAATGTTACATTATGACATCATAATGGAATTTTGCATTATGACATCATAATGGAATGTTACATTATGACATCATAATGGAATTTTGCATTATGACATCATAATGGAATGTTACATTATGACATCATAATGGAATTTTACATTATGACCTCATAATGGAATTTTGCATTATGACCTCATAATGGAATTTTACATTATGACCTCATAATGGAATTTTGCATTATGACATCATAATGGAATGTTACATTATGACATCATAATGGAATTTTGCATTATGACATCATAATGGAATGTTACATTATGACATCATAATGGAATTTTGCATTATGACATCATAATGGAATTTTGCATTATGACCTCATAATGGAATTTTGCATTATGACCTCATAATGGAATTTTGCATTATGACCTCATAATGGAATGTTACATTATGACATCATAATGGAATTTTGCATTATGACATCATAATGGAATTTTGCATTATGACATCATAATGGAATGTTACATTATGACATCATAATGGAATTTTGCATTATGACATCATAATGGAATTTTGCATTATGACATCATAATGGAATTTTGCATTATGACATCATAATGGAATGTTACATTATGACATCAAAAGGGAAGTTTGCATTATGACATTATAATGGAATTTTACATTATGACATCATAATGGAATTTTGCATTATGACATCATAATGGAATGTTACATTATGACATCATAATGGAATTTTGCATTATGACATCATAATGGAATGTTACATTATGACATCATAATGGAATTTTGCATTATGACATCATAATGGAATGTTACATTATGACATCATAATGGAATTTTACATTATGACATCATAATGTAGTTTTACATTATGACATCATAATAGAATTTTACATTATGACATCATAATGGAATGTTACATTATGACATCATAATGGAATGTTACATTATGACATCATAATGGAATTTTGCATTATGACATCATAATGGAATTTTGCATTATGACATCATAATGGAATTTTGCATTATGACATCATAATGGAATGTTACATTATGACATCATAATGGAATTTTGCATTATGACATCATAATGGAATGTTACATTATGACATCATAATGGAATTTTGCATTATGACATCATAATGGAATGTTATATTATGACATCATAATGGAATTTTGCATTATGACATCATAATGGAATGTTACATTATGACATCATAATGGAATTTTGCATTATGACATCATAATGGAATTTTACATTATGACATCATAATGGAATTTTGCATTATGACATCATAATGGAATTTTACATTATGACATCATAATGTAGTTTTACATTATGACATCATAATAGAATTTTACATTATGACATCATAATGGAATTTTACATTATGACATCATAATGGAATTTTACATTATGACATCATAATGGAATTTTGCATTATGACATCATAATGGAATTTTGCATTATGACATCATAATGGAATTTTGCATTATGACATCATAATGGAATTTTGCATTATGACATCATAATGGAATGTTACATTATGACATCATAATGGAATGTTACATTATGACATCATAATGGAATTTTGCATTATGACATCATAATGGAATGTTACATTATGACATCATAATGGAATTTTGCATTATGACATCATAATGGAATGTTACATTATGACATCATAATGGAATTTTGCATTATGACATCATAATGGAATGTTACATTATGACATCATAATGGAATTTTACATTATGACCTCATAATGGAATTTTGCATTATGACCTCATAATGGAATTTTACATTATGACCTCATAATGGAATTTTGCATTATGACATCATAATGGAATGTTACATTATGACATCATAATGGAATTTTGCATTATGACATCATAATGGAATGTTACATTATGACATCATAATGGAATTTTGCATTATGACATCATAATGGAATTTTGCATTATGACCTCATAATGGAATTTTGCATTATGACCTCATAATGGAATTTTGCATTATGACCTCATAATGGAATTTTACATTATGACCTCATAATGGAATTTTGCATTATGACATCATAATGGAATGTTACATTATGACATCATAATGGAATGTTACATTATGACATCATAATGGAATTTTGCATTATGACATCATAATGGAATTTTGCATTATGACATCATAATGGAATGTTACATTATGACATCATAATGGAATTTTGCATTATGACATCATAATGGAATTTTGCATTATGACATCATAATGGAATTTTGCATTATGACATCATAATGGAATGTTACATTATGACATCATAATGGAATTTTGCATTATGACATCATAATGGAAAGTTACATTATGACATCATAATGGAATTTTGCATTATGACATCATAATGGAATTTTACATTATGACATCATAATGTAGTTTTACATTATGACATCATAATAGAATTTTACATTATGACATCATAATGGAATGTTACATTATGACATCATAATGGAATGTTACATTATGACATCATAATGGAATTTTGCATTATGACATCATAATGGAATTTTGCATTATGACATCATAATGGAATTTTGCATTATGACATCATAATGGAATGTTACATTATGACATCATAATGGAATTTTGCATTATGACATCATAATGGAATGTTACATTATGACATCATAATGGAATTTTGCATTATGGCATCATAATGGAATGTTACATTATGACATCATAATGGAATTTTGCATTATGACATCATAATGGAATGTTACATTATGACATCATAATGGAATTTTTCATTATGACATCATAACGGAATTTTACATTATGACATCATAATGTAGTTTTACATTATGACATCATAATAGAATTTTACATTATGACATCATAATGGAATTTTACATTATGACATCATAATGGAATTTTGCATTATGACATCATAATGGAATTTTACATTATGACATCATAATGGAATTTTGCATTATGACATCATAATGGAATTTTACATTATGACATCATAATGGAATTTTGCATTATGACATCATAATGGAATTTTACATTATGACATCATAATGGAATTTTGCATTATGACATCATAATGGAATTTTGCATTATGACATCATAATGGAATGTTACATTATGACATCAAAATGGAATTTTGCATTATGACATCATAATGGAATTTTACATTATGACCTCATAATGGAATTTTGCATTATGACATCATAATGGAATGTTACATTATGACATCATAATGGAATTTTGCATTATGACATCATAATGGAATTTTACATTATGACATCATAATGGAATTTTGCATTATGACATCATAATGGAATTTTACATTATGACATCATAATGTAGTTTTACATTATGACCTCATAATGGAATTTTGCATTATGACCTCATAATGGAATTTTACATTATGACCTCATAATGGAATTTTGCATTATGACATCATAATGGAATGTTACATTATGACATCATAATGGAATTTTGCATTATGACATCATAATGGAATGTTACATTATGACATCATAATGGAATTTTGCATTATGACATCATAATGGAATTTTGCATTATGACCTCATAATGGAATTTTGCATTATGACCTCATAATGGAATTTTGCATTATGACCTCATAATGGAATGTTACATTATGACATCATAATGGAATTTTGCATTATGACATCATAATGGAATTTTGCATTATGACATCATAATGGAATGTTACATTATGACATCATAATGGAATTTTGCATTATGACATCATAATGGAATTTTGCATTATGACATCATAATGGAATTTTGCATTATGACATCATAATGGAATGTTACATTATGACATCAAAAGGGAATTTTGCATTATGACATTATAATGGAATTTTACATTATGACATCATAATGGAATTTTGCATTATGACATCATAATGGAATGTTACATTATGACATCATAATGGAATTTTGCATTATGACATCATAATGGAATGTTACATTATGACATCATAATGGAATTTTGCATTATGACATCATAATGGAATTTTACATTATGACATCATAATGTAGTTTTACATTATGACATCATAATAGAATTTTACATTATGACATCATAATGGAATTTTACATTATGACATCATAATGGAATTTTACATTATGACATCATAATGGAATTTTGCATTATGACATCATAATGGAATTTTGCATTATGACATCATAATGGAATTTTGCATTATGACATCATAATGGAATTTTGCATTATGACATCATAATGGAATGTTACATTATGACATCATAATGGAATTTTACATTATGACATCATAATGGAATTTTGCATTATGACATCATAATGGAATGTTACATTATGACATCATAATGGAATTTTACATTATGACCTCATAATGGAATTTTGCATTATGACTAGAGATGAGCGAACGCGTTCGTCCGAGCTTGCTATTCGTGCGAATATTAGGGTGTTCGGGATGTTCGTTATTCGTAACGAACACCATGCGGTGTTCTGGTAAATTAAACTTTCTTCCCTGAGACGTTAGCGCTTTTTTTTGGCCAATATAAAGACAGGGAAGGCATTACAACTTCCCCCTGCAACGTTTAAGCCCTATACCACCCCCCTGCTGTGAGTGGCTGGGGAGATAAGGTGTCACCCGAGTATTGAAATCTGCCCCTCCCGCTGCTCGCTATGGATGCATTCTATATGCGCTCAATGGGGCCAGCGGCAGCAGCGCTGACCCCATTGAGAACATATAGAAGACAAATCCTTCTTCTCTGGCACAGCTGTAACAGCTGTAGCAGAGAAGAACGATGTTTGCCCATTGAATTCAATGGAACCGGCAATACAGCCGACTCCACTGAATGCAATGGGCTGCCGGCGATCGCAGGATGAATGGTCGGAAAGGGGTTAAATATATAACCCCTTTCCTGCAATTCATCCAGAAATGTGTTACACTAAAAATATATACCGGCGTATAAGGCGACCGGGCGTATAAGACGACCCCCCAACTGTCACCTTATACGCCGGTAATACAGTGGAGCAAAGAATAAAAAGCATTACTTACGTTTTTAGATGATCTGCGGCGCTCCTGCAGGCTGTCACTCCCTCCTGGTCCACGGCAGACAAGCTTTCTCCACGAAAGACTTTAAATCCCTGCCTCCAGAAGCACATGTGCCTTCAGCCAATCACAGCCAATGACAATGATGTCATTGAATGGCTGTGATTGGCTGTGTTTCTGGAGGCGGGGATTTCAAGGCTTGAAATCCCCGCCTCCAGAAACACAGCCTATCACAGCCATTCAATGACATCATTGTCATTGGCTGTGATTGGCTGAAGGCACATGTGCTTCTGGAGGCAGGGATTTAGTCTTTCGTGGAGAAAGCTTGTCTGCCGTGGACCAGGAGGGAGTGACAGCCTGCAGGAGCGCCGCAGATCATCTAAAAACGTAAGTAATGCTTTTTATTCTTTGCTCCACTGTATTACCGGCGTATAAGGTGACAGTTGGGGGGTCGTCTTATACGCCCGGTCGCCTTATACGCCGGTATATATTTTTAGTGTAACACATTTCTGGATGAATTGCAGGAAAGGGGTTATATATTTAACCCCTTTCCGACCATTCATCCTGCGATCGCCGGCAGCCCATTGCATTCAGTGGAGTCGGCTGTATTGCCGCTCCATTGAATTCAATGGGCAAACATCGTTCTTCTCTGCTACAGCTGTTACAGCTGTGCCAGAGGAGGACGATCTTTATGCTGACAGTGGGGGGGGGGGCACTCTTGCCGCTATTGTGGCTTAATAGTGGGACCTGTGAACTTGAGATGCAGCCCACCATGTAGCCCCTCGCCTGCCCTATCCGTCACTGTGTCATTCCCATCACTTTCCTGAATTGCCCAGATTTTCACACATGAAAACCTTAGCGAGCATCGGCGAAATACAAAAATGTTCCGGTCGCCCATTGACTTCAATGGGGTTCGTTGTTCGAAACGAACCCTCGAGCATCACGGGAAGTTCGTTACGAATAACGAACACCCGAACATTTTGGTGTTCGCTCATCTCTAATTATGACCTCATAATGGAATTTTACATTATGACCTCATAATGGAATTTTGCATTATGACATCATAATGGAATGTTACATTATGACATCATAATGGAATTTTGCATTATGACATCATAATGGAATTTTACATTATGACATCATAATGTAGTTTTACATTATGACATCATAATAGAATTTTACATTATGACATCATAATGGAATTTTACATTATGACATCATAATGGAATTTTACATTATGACATCATAATGGAATTTTGCATTATGACATCATAATGGAATTTTGCATTATGACATCATAATGGAATTTTGCATTATGACATCATAATGGAATTTTGCATTATGACATCATAATGGAATTTTACATTATGACCTCATAATGGAATTTTGCATTATGACATCATAATGGAATGTTACATTATGACATCATAATGGAATTTTGCATTATGACATCATAATGGAATTTTGCATTATGACATCATAATGGAATGTTACATTATGACATCATAATGGAATTTTGCATTATGACATCATAATGGAATTTTGCATTATGACATCATAATGGAATTTTGCATTATGACATCATAATGGAATGTTACATTATGACATCATAATGGAATTTTGCATTATGACATCATAATGGAAAGTTACATTATGACATCATAATGGAATTTTGCATTATGACATCATAATGGAATTTTACATTATGACATCATAATGTAGTTTTACATTATGACATCATAATAGAATTTTACATTATGACATCATAATGGAATGTTACATTATGACATCATAATGGAATGTTACATTATGACATCATAATGGAATTTTGCATTATGACATCATAATGGAATTTTGCATTATGACATCATAATGGAATTTTGCATTATGACATCATAATGGAATTTTGCATTATGACATCATAATGGAATGTTACATTATGACATCATAATGGAATTTTGCATTATGACATCATAATGGAATGTTACATTATGACATCATAATGGAATTTTGCATTATGACATCATAATGGAATGTTACATTATGACATCATAATGGAATTTTGCATTATGACATCATAATGGAATGTTACATTATGACATCATAATGGAATTTTTCATTATGACATCATAATGGAATTTTACATTATGACATCATAATGTAGTTTTACATTATGACATCATAATAGAATTTTACATTATGACATCATAATGGAATTTTACATTATGACATCATAATGGAATTTTACATTATGACATCATAATGGAATTTTACATTATGACATCATAATGGAATTTTGCATTATGACATCATAATGGAATTTTACATTATGACATCATAATGGAATTTTGCATTATGACATCATAATGGAATTTTACATTATGACATCATAATGGAATTTTGCATTATGACATCATAATGGAATTTTACATTATGACATCATAATGGAATTTTGCATTATGACATCATAATGGAATTTTGCATTATGACATCATAATGGAATGTTACATTATGACATCAAAATGGAATTTTGCATTATGACATCATAATGGAATTTTGCATTATGACCTCATAATGGAATTTTACATTATGGCCTCATAATGGAATTTTGCATTATGACATCATAATGGAATGTTACATTATGACATCATAATGGAATTTTGCATTATGACATCATAATGGAATTTTACATTATGACATCATAATGGAATTTTGCATTATGACATCATAATGGAATTTTACATTATGACATCATAATGTAGTTTTACATTATGACATCATAATAGAATTTTACATTATGACATCATAATGGAATTTTGCATTATGACATCATAATGGAATTTTGCATTATGACATCATAATGGAATGTTACATTATGACATCATAATGGAATTTTGCATTATGACATTATAATGGAATGTTACATTATGACATCATAATGGAATTTTGCATTATGACATCATAATGGAATGTTACATTATGACATCATAATGGAATTTTGCATTATGACATCATAATGGAATTTTACATTATGACATCATAATGTAGTTTTACATTATGACATCATAATAGAATTTTACATTATGACATCATAATGGAATGTTACATTATGACATCATAATGGAATTTTACATTATGACATCATAATGGAATTTTGCATTATGACATCATAATGGAATTTTGCATTATGACATCATAATGGAATGTTACATTATGACATCATAATGGAATTTTGCATTATGACATCATAATGGAATTTTGCATTATGACATCATAATGGAATGTTACATTATGACATCATAATGGAATTTTGCATTATGACATCATAATGGAATTTTGCATTATGACATCATAATGGAATGTTACATTATGACATCATAATGGAATTTTGCATTATGACATCATAATGGAATTTTGCATTATGACATCATAATGGAATGTTACATTATGACATCATAATGGAATTTTGCATTATGACATCATAATGGAATTTTGCATTATGACATCATAATGGAATGTTACATTATGACATCATAATGGAATTTTGCATTATGACATCATAATGGAATTTTGCATTATGACATCATAATGGAATTTTACATTATGACATCATAATGTAGTTTTACATTATGACATCATAATAGAATTTTACATTATGACATCATAATGGAATTTTACATTATGACATCATAATGGAATTTTGCATAATGACATCATAATGGAATTTTGCATTATGACATCATAATGGAATTTTGCATTATGACATCATAATGGAATTTTGCATTATGACATCATAATGGAATGTTACATTATGACATCATAATGGAATTTTGCATTATGACATCATAATGGAATGTTACATTATGACATCATAATGGAATTTTGCATTATGACATCATAATGGAATGTTACATTATGACATCATAATGGAATTTTGCATTATGACATCATAATGGAATGTTACATTATGACATCATAATGGAATTTTACATTATGACCTCATAATGGAATTTTGCATTATGACCTCATAATGGAATTTTACATTATGACCTCATAATGGAATTTTGCATTATGACATCATAATGGAATGTTACATTATGACATCATAATGGAATTTTGCATTATGACATCATAATGGAATGTTACATTATGACATCATAATGGAATTTTGCATTATGACATCATAATGGAATTTTGCATTAAGACCTCATAATGGAATTTTACATTATGACCTCATAATGGAATTTTGCATTATGACATCATAATGGAATGTTACATTATGACATCATAATGGAATTTTGCATTATGACATCATAATGGAATGTTACATTATGACATCATAATGGAATTTTGCATTATGACATCATAATGGAATTTTGCATTATGACATCATAATGGAATTTTGCATTATGACATCATAATGGAATGTTACATTATGACATCAAAAGGGAATTTTGCATTATGACATCATAATGGAATTTTACATTATGACATCATAATGGAATTTTGCATTATGACATCATAATGGAATTTTGCATTATGACATCATAATGGAATTTTGCATTATGACATCTTAATGGAATTTTGCATTATGACATCATAATGGAATTTTGCATTATGACATCATAATGGAATGTTACATTATGACATCATAATGGAATTTTGCATTATGACATCATAATGGAATGTTACATTATGACATCATAATGGAATTTTGCATTATGACATCATAATGGAATTTTGCATTATGACCTCATAATGGAATGTTACATTATGCCATCATAATGGAATTTTGCATTATGACATCATAATGGAATTTTGCATTATGAGCTCATAATGGAATGTTACATTATGCCATCATAATGGAATTTTGCATTATGACATCATAATGGAATGTTACATTATGACATCATAATGGAATTTTGCATTATGACATCATAATGGAAAGTTACATTATGACATCATAATGGAATTTTGCATTATGACATCATAATGGAATTTTACATTATGACATCATAATGTAGTTTTACATTATGACATCATAATAGAATTTTACATTATGACATCATAATGGAATTTTACATTATGACATCATAATGGAATGTTACATTATGACATCATAATGGAATTTTGCATTATGACATCATAATGGAATTTTGCATTATGACATCATAATGGAATTTTGCATTATGACATCATAATGGAATGTTACATTATGACATCATAATGGAATTTTGCATTATGACATCATAATGGAATGTTACATTATGACATCATAATGGAATTTTGCATTATGACATCATAATGGAATGTTACATTATGACATCATAATGGAATTTTTCATTATGACATCATAATGGAATTTTACATTATGACATCATAATGTAGTTTTACATTATGACATCATAATAGAATTTTACATTATGACATCATAATGGAATTTTACATTATGACATCATAATGGAATTTTACATTATGACATCATAATGGAATTTTGCATTATGACATCATAATGGAATTTTACATTATGACATCATAATGGAATTTTGCATTATGACATCATAATGGAATTTTACATTAAGACATCATAATGGAATTTTGCATTATGACATCATAATGGAATTTTGCATTATGACATCATAATGGAATGTTACATTATGACATCAAAATGGAATTTTGCATTATGACATCATAATGGAATTTTGCATTATGACCTCATAATGGAATTTTACATTATGACCTCATAATGGAATTTTGCATTATGACATCATAATGGAATGTTACATTATGACATCATAATGGAATTTTGCATTATGACATCATAATGGAATGTTACATTATGACATCATAATGGAATTTTGCATTATGACATCATAATGAAATTTTACATTATGACATCATAATGTAGTTTTACATTATGACATCATAATAGAATTTTACATTATGACATCATAATGGAATTTTGCATTATGACATCATAATGGAATTTTGCATTATGACATCATAATGGAATGTTACATTATGACATCATAATGGAATTTTGCATTATGACATCATAATGGAATGTTACATTATGACATCATAATGGAATTTTGCATTATGACATCATAATGGAATGTTACATTATGACATCATAATGGAATTTTGCATTATGACATCATAATGGAATTTTGCATTATGACATCATAATGGAATTTTGCATTATGACATCATAATGGAATTTTGCATTATGACATCATAATGGAATGTTACATTATGACATCAAAAGGGAATTTTGCATTATGACATCATAATGGAATTTTACATTATGACATCATAATGGAATTTTGCATTATGACATCATAATGGAATTTTGCATTATGACATCATAATGGAATTTTGCATTATGACATCATAATGGAATTTTGCATTATGACATCATAATGGAATGTTACATTATGACATCATAATGGAATTTTGCATTATGACATCATAATGGAATGTTACATTATGACATCATAATGGAATTTTGCATTATGACATCATAATGGAATTTTACATTATGACATCATAATGGAATTTTGCATTATGACATCATAATGGAATTTTGCATTATGACATCATAATGGAATGTTACATTATGACATCATAATGGAATTTTGCATTATGACCTCATAATGGAATTTTACGTTATGACCTCATAATGGAATTTTGCGTTATGACCTCATAATGGAATGTTACATTATGACATCAAAAGGGAATTTTGCATTATGACATCATAATGGAATTTTACATTATGACATCATAATGGAATTTTGCATTATGACATCATAATGGAATTTTGCATTATGACATCATAATGGAATGTAACATTATGACATCATAATGGAATTTTGCATTATGACATCATAATGGAAAGTTACATTATGACATCATAATGGAATTTTGCATTATGACATCATAATGGAATTTTACATTATGACATCATAATGTAGTTTTACATTATGACATCATAATAGAATTTTACATTATGACATCATAATGGAATTTTACATTATGACATCATAATGGAATGTTACATTATGACATCATAATGGAATTTTGCATTATGACATCATAATGGAATTTTGCATTATGACATCATAATGGAATTTTGCATTATGACATCATAATGGAATGTTACATTATGACATCATAATGGAATTTTGCATTATGACATCATAATGGAATGTTACATTATGACATCATAATGGAATTTTGCATTATGACATCATAATGGAATGTTACATTATCACATCATAATGGAATGTTACATTATGACATCATAATGGAATTTTGCATTATGACATCATAATGGAATGTTACATTATGACATCATAATGGAATTTTGCATTATGACATCATAATGGAATTTTGCATTATGACATCATAATGGAATTTTGCATTATGACCTCATAATGGAATTTTACATTATGACCTCATAATGGAATTTTGCATTATGACCTCATAATGGAATGTTACATTATGACGTCATAATGTAATTTTGCATTATGACATCATAATGGAATGTTACAATATGACATCATAATGGAATTTTGCATTATGACATCATAATGGAATTTTACATTATGACATCATAATGGAGTTCTACGTTATGACATCATAATGGAATTTTGCATTATGACATCATAATGGAATTTTGCATTATGACATCATAATGGAATTTTACATTATGACATCATAATGGAACTTTGCATTATGACATCATAATGGAATTTTGCATTATGACATCATAATGGAATTTTGCATTATGACATCATAATGGAATTTTACATTATGACATCGTAATGGAATGTTACATTATGACATTGTAATGGAATTTTGCATTATGACATCATAATGGAATTTTACATTATGACATCATAATGGAATTTTGCATTATGACATCATAATGGAATTTTGCATTATGACATCGTAATGGAATTTTGCATTATGACATCGTAATGGAATTTTACATTATGACATCGTAATGGAATTTTGCATTATGACATCATAATGGAATGTTACATTATGACATCATAATGGAATGTTACATTATGACATCATAATGGAATGTTACATTATGACATCATAATGGTATTTTGCATTATGACATCATAATGGAATTTTGCATTATGACATCATAATGGAATTTTGCATTATGACATCATAATGGAATTTTGCATTATGACATCATAATAGAATGTTACATTATGACATCATAATGGAATGTTACATTATGACATCATAATGGAATTTTGCATTATGACCTCATAATGGAATTTTACATTATGACCTCATAATGGAATTTTGCATTATGACATCATAATGGAATGTTACATTATGACATCAAAAGGGAATTTTGCATTATGACATCATAATGGAATTTTACATTATGACATCATAATGGAATTTTGCATTATGACATCATAATGGAATTTTGCATTATGACATCATAATGGAATTTTGCATTATGACATCATAATGGAATTTTGCATTATGACATCATAATGGAATTTTACATTATGACATCATAATGGAATTTTGCATTATGACATCATAATGGAATTTTGCATTATGACATCATAATGGAATGTTACATTATGACATCAAAATGGAATTTTGCATTATGACATCATAATGGAATTTTGCATTATGACCTCATAATGGAATTTTACATTATGACCTCATAATGGAATTTTGCATTATGACATCATAATGGAATGTTACATTATGACATCATAATGGAATTTTGCATTATGACATCATAATGGAATGTTACATTATGACATCATAATGGAATTTTGCATTATGACATCATAATGGAATTTTACATTATGACATCGTAATGGAATGTTACATTATGACATCGTAATGGAATGTTACATTATGACATCGTAATGGAATTTTGCATTATGACATCATAATGGAATTTTACATTATGACATCATAATGGAATTTTGCATTATGACATCATAATGGAATTTTGCATTATGACATCGTAATGGAATTTTGCATTATGACATCGTAATGGAATTTTACATTATGACATCGTAATGGAATGTTACATTATGACATCATAATGGAATGTTACATTATGACATCATAATGGAATGTTACATTATGACATCATAATGGTATTTTGCATTATGACATCATAATGGAATTTTGCATTATGACATCATAATGGAATTTTGCATTATGACATCATAATGGAATTTTGCATTATGACATCATAATGGAATGTTACATTATGACATCATAATGGAATGTTACATTATGACATCATAATGGAATTTTGCATTATGACCTCATAATGGAATTTTACATTATGACCTCATAATGGAATTTTGCATTATGACATCATAATGGAATGTTACATTATGACATCAAAAGGGAATTTTGCATTATGACATCATAATGGAATTTTACATTATGACATCATAATGGAATTTTGCATTATGACATCATAATGGAATTTTGCATTATGACATCATAATGGAATTTTGCATTATGACCTCATAATGGAATTTTACATTATGACCTCATAATGGAATTTTGCATTATGACCTCATAATGGAATGTTACATTATGACGTCATAATGTAATTTTGCATTATGACATCATAATGGAATGTTACATTATGACATCATAATGGAATTTTGCATTATGACATCATAATGGAATTTTACATTATGACATCATAATGGAATTTTGCATTATGACATCATAATGGAATGTTACATTATGACATCATAATGGAATTTTGCATTATGACATTATAATGGAATGTTACATTATGACATCATAATGGAATTTTGCATTATGACATCATAATGGAATGTTACATTATGACATCATAATGGAATTTTGCATTATGACATCATAATGGAATTTTACATTATGACATCATAATGTAGTTTTACATTATGACATCATAATAGAATTTTACATTATGACATCATAATGGAATGTTACATTATGACATCATAATGGAATTTTACATTATGACATCATAATGGAATTTTGCATTATGACATCATAATGGAATTTTGCATTATGACATCATAATGGAATGTTACATTATGACATCATAATGGAATTTTGCATTATGACATCATAATGGAATTTTGCATTATGACATCATAATGGAATGTTACATTATGACATCATAATGGAATTTTGCATTATGACATCATAATGGAATTTTGCATTATGACATCATAATGGAATGTTACATTATGACATCATAATGGAATTTTGCATTATGACATCATAATGGAATGTTACATTATGACATCATAATGGAATTTTGCATTATGACATCATAATGGAATGTTACATTATGACATCATAATGGAATTTTGCATTATGACATCATAATGGAATTTTACATTATGACATCATAATGTAGTTTTACATTATGACATCATAATAGAATTTTACATTATGACATCATAATGGAATTTTACATTATGACATCATAATGGAATTTTGCATTATGACATCATAATGGAATTTTGCATTATGACATCATAATGGAATTTTGCATTATGACATCATAATGGAATGTTACATTATGACATCATAATGGAATTTTGCATTATGACATCATAATGGAATGTTACATTATGACATCATAATGGAATTTTGCATTATGACATCATAATGGAATGTTACATTATGACATCATAATGGAATTTTGCATTATGACATCATAATGGAATGTTACATTATGACATCATAATGGAATTTTACATTATGACCTCATAATGGAATTTTGCATTATGACCTCATAATGGAATTTTACATTATGACCTCATAATGGAATTTTGCATTATGACATCATAATGGAATGTTACATTATGACATCATAATGGAATTTTGCATTATGACATCATAATGGAATGTTACATTATGACATCATAATGGAATTTTACATTATGACCTCATAATGGAATTTTGCATTATGACCTCATAATGGAATTTTACATTATGACCTCATAATGGAATTTTGCATTATGACATCATAATGGAATGTTACATTATGACATCATAATGGAATTTTGCATTATGACATCATAATGGAATGTTACATTATGACATCATAATGGAATTTTGCATTATGACATCATAATGGAATTTTGCATTATGACCTCATAATGGAATTTTGCATTATGACCTCATAATGGAATTTTACATTATGACCTCATAATGGAATTTTGCATTATGACATCATAATGGAATGTTACATTATGACATCATAATGGAATTTTGCATTATGACATCATAATGGAATGTTACATTATGACATCATAATGGAATTTTGCATTATGACATCATAATGGAATTTTGCATTATGACATCATAATGGAATTTTGCATTATGACATCATAATGGAATTTTGCATTATGACATCATAATGGAATTTTGCATTATGACATCATAATGGAATGTTACATTATGACATCAAAAGGGAATTTTGCATTATGACATCATAATGGAATTTTACATTATGACATCATAATGGAATTTTGCATTATGACATCATAATGGAATTTTGCATTATGACATCATAATGGAATTTTGCATTATGACATCTTAATGGAATTTTGCATTATGACATCATAATGGAATTTTGCATTATGACATCATAATGGAATGTTACATTATGACATCATAATGGAATTTTGCATTATGACATCATAATGGAATGTTACATTATGACATCATAATGGAATTTTGCATTATGACATCATAATGGAATGTTACATTATGACATCATAATGGAATTTTTCATTATGACATCATAATGGAATTTTACATTATGACATCATAATGTAGTTTTACATTATGACATCATAATAGAATTTTACATTATGACATCATAATGGAATTTTACATTATGACATCATAATGGAATTTTACATTATGACATCATAATGGAATTTTGCATTATGACATCATAATGGAATTTTACATTATGACATCATAATGGAATTTTGCATTATGACATCATAATGGAATTTTACATTATGACATCATAATGGAATTTTGCATTATGACATCATAATGGAATTTTGCATTATGACATCATAATGGAATGTTACATTATGACATCAAAATGGAATTTTGCATTATGACATCATAATGGAATTTTGCATTATGACCTCATAATGGAATTTACATTATGACCTCATAATGGAATTTTGCATTATGACATCATAATGGAATGTTACATTATGACATCATAATGGAATTTTGCATTATGACATCATAATGGAATTTTACATTATGACATCATAATGGAATTTTGCATTATGACATCATAATGGAATTTTGCATTATGACATCATAATGGAATGTTACATTATGACATCAAAAGGGAATTTTGCATTATGACATCATAATGGAATTTTACATTATGACATCATAATGGAATTTTGCATTATGACATCATAATGGAATTTTGCATTATGACATCATAATGGAATTTTGCATTATGACATCTTAATGGAATTTTGCATTATGACATCATAATGGAATTTTGCATTATGACATCATAATGGAATGTTACATTATGACATCATAATGGAATTTTGCATTATGACATCATAATGGAATGTTACATTATGACATCATAATGGAATTTTGCATTATGACATCATAATGGAATTTTGCATTATGACCTCATAATGGAATGTTACATTATGCCATCATAATGGAATTTTGCATTATGACATCATAATGGAATTTTGCATTATGACCTCATAATGGAATGTTACATTATGCCATCATAATGGAATTTTGCATTATGACATCATAATGGAATGTTACATTATGACATCATAATGGAATTTTGCATTATGACATCATAATGGAAAGTTACATTATGACATCATAATGGAATTTTGCATTATGACATCATAATGGAATTTTACATTATGACATCATAATGTAGTTTTACATTATGACATCATAATAGAATTTTACATTATGACATCATAATGGAATTTTACATTATGACATCATAATGGAATGTTACATTATGACATCATAATGGAATTTTGCATTATGACATCATAATGGAATTTTGCATTATGACATCATAATGGAATTTTGCATTATGACATCATAATGGAATGTTACATTATGACATCATAATGGAATTTTACATTATGACATCATAATGGAATTTTGCATTATGACATCATAATGGAATTTTACATTATGACATCATAATGGAATTTTGCATTATGACATCATAATGGAATTTTACATTAAGACATCATAATGGAATTTTGCATTATGACATCATAATGGAATTTTGCATTATGACATCATAATGGAATGTTACATTATGACATCAAAATGGAATTTTGCATTATGACATCATAATGGAATTTTGCATTATGACCTCATAATGGAATTTTACATTATGACCTCATAATGGAATTTTGCATTATGACATCATAATGGAATTTTGCATTATGACCTCATAATGGAATTTTACATTATGACGTCATAATGTAATTTTGCATTATGACCTCATAATGGAATGTTACATTATGACGTCATAATGTAATTTTGCATTATGACATCATAATGGAATGTTACAATATGACATCATAATGGAATTTTGCATTATGACATCATAATGGAATTTTACATTATGACATCATAATGGAGTTCTACGTTATGACATCATAATGGAATTTTGCATTATGACATCATAATGGAATTTTGCATTATGACATCATAATGGAATTTTACATTATGACATCATAATGGAATTTTGCATTATGACATCATAATGGAATTTTGCATTATGACATCATAATGGAATTTTGCATTATGACATCATAATGGAATTTTACATTATGACATCGTAATGGAATGTTACATTATGACATTGTAATGGAATTTTGCATTATGACATCATAATGGAATTTTACATTATGACATCATAATGGAATTTTGCATTATGACATCATAATGGAATTTTGCATTATGACATCGTAATGGAATTTTGCATTATGACATCGTAATGGAATTTTACATTATGACATCGTAATGGAATGTTACATTATGACATCATAATGGAATGTTACATTATGACATCATAATGGAATGTTACATTATGACATCATAATGGAATGTTACATTATGACATCATAATGGTATTTTGCATTATGACATCATAATGGAATTTTGCATTATGACATCATAATGGAATTTTGCATTATGACATCATAATGGAATTTTGCATTATGACATCATAATAGAATGTTACATTATGACATCATAATGGAATGTTACATTATGACATCATAATGGAATTTTGCATTATGACCTCATAATGGAATTTTACATTATGACCTCATAATGGAATTTTGCATTATGACATCATAATGGAATGTTACATTATGACATCAAAAGGGAATTTTGCATTATGACATCATAATGGAATTTTACATTATGACATCATAATGGAATTTTGCATTATGACATCATAATGGAATTTTGCATTATGACATCATAATGGAATTTTGCATTATGACATCATAATGGAATTTTGCATTATGACATCATAATGGAATTTTACATTATGACATCATAATGGAATTTTGCATTATGACATCATAATGGAATTTTGCATTATGACATCATAATGGAATGTTACATTATGACATCAAAATGGAATTTTGCATTATGACATCATATTGGAATTTTGCATTATGACCTCATAATGGAATTTTACATTATGACCTCATAATGGAATTTTGCATTATGACATCATAATGGAATGTTACATTATGACATCATAATGGAATTTTGCATTATGACATCATAATGGAATGTTACATTATGACATCATAATGGAATTTTGCATTATGACATCATAATGGAATTTTACATTATGACATCGTAATGGAATGTTACATTATGACATCGTAATGGAATGTTACATTATGACATCGTAATGGAATTTTGCATTATGACATCATAATGGAATTTTACATTATGACATCATAATGGAATTTTGCATTATGACATCATAATGGAATTTTGCATTATGACATCGTAATGGAATTTTGCATTATGACATCGTAATGGAATTTTACATTATGACATCGTAATGGAATGTTACATTATGACATCATAATGGAATGTTACATTATGACATCATAATGGAATGTTACATTATGACATCATAATGGTATTTTGCATTATGACATCATAATGGAATTTTGCATTATGACATCATAATGGAATTTTGCATTATGACATCATAATGGAATTTTGCATTATGACATCATAATGGAATGTTACATTATGACATCATAATGGAATGTTACATTATGACATCATAATGGAATTTTGCATTATGACCTCATAATGGAATTTTACATTATGACCTCATAATGGAATTTTGCATTATGACATCATAATGGAATGTTACATTATGACATCAAAAGGGAATTTTGCATTATGACATCATAATGGAATTTTACATTATGACATCATAATGGAATTTTGCATTATGACATCATAATGGAATTTTGCATTATGACATCATAATGGAATTTTGCATTATGACCTCATAATGGAATTTTACATTATGACCTCATAATGGAATTTTGCATTATGACCTCATAATGGAATGTTACATTATGACGTCATAATGTAATTTTGCATTATGACATCATAATGGAATGTTACATTATGACATCATAATGGAATTTTGCATTATGACATCATAATGGAATTTTACATTATGACATCATAATGGAATTTTGCATTATGACATCATAATGGAATGTTACATTATGACATCATAATGGAATTTTGCATTATGACATTATAATGGAATGTTACATTATGACATCATAATGGAATTTTGCATTATGACATCATAATGGAATGTTACATTATGACATCATAATGGAATTTTGCATTATGACATCATAATGGAATTTTACATTATGACATCATAATGTAGTTTTACATTATGACATCATAATAGAATTTTACATTATGACATCATAATGGAATGTTACATTATGACATCATAATGGAATTTTACATTATGACATCATAATGGAATTTTGCATTATGACATCATAATGGAATTTTGCATTATGACATCATAATGGAATGTTACATTATGACATCATAATGGAATTTTGCATTATGACATCATAATGGAATTTTGCATTATGACATCATAATGGAATGTTACATTATGACATCATAATGGAATTTTGCATTATGACATCATAATGGAATTTTGCATTATGACATCATAATGGAATGTTACATTATGACATCATAATGGAATTTTGCATTATGACATCATAATGGAATGTTACATTATGACATCATAATGGAATTTTGCATTATGACATCATAATGGAATGTTACATTATGACATCATAATGGAATTTTGCATTATGACATCATAATGGAATTTTACATTATGACATCATAATGTAGTTTTACATTATGACATCATAATAGAATTTTACATTATGACATCATAATGGAATTTTACATTATGACATCATAATGGAATTTTGCATTATGACATCATAATGGAATTTTGCATTATGACATCATAATGGAATTTTGCATTATGACATCATAATGGAATGTTACATTATGACATCATAATGGAATTTTGCATTATGACATCATAATGGAATGTTACATTATGACATCATAATGGAATTTTGCATTATGACATCATAATGGAATGTTACATTATGACATCATAATGGAATTTTGCATTATGACATCATAATGGAATGTTACATTATGACATCATAATGGAATTTTACATTATGACCTCATAATGGAATTTTGCATTATGACCTCATAATGGAATTTTACATTATGACCTCATAATGGAATTTTGCATTATGACATCATAATGGAATGTTACATTATGACATCATAATGGAATTTTGCATTATGACATCATAATGGAATGTTACATTATGACATCATAATGGAATTTTACATTATGACCTCATAATGGAATTTTGCATTATGACCTCATAATGGAATTTTACATTATGACCTCATAATGGAATTTTGCATTATGACATCATAATGGAATGTTACATTATGACATCATAATGGAATTTTGCATTATGACATCATAATGGAATGTTACATTATGACATCATAATGGAATTTTGCATTATGACATCATAATGGAATTTTGCATTATGACCTCATAATGGAATTTTGCATTATGACCTCATAATGGAATGTTACATTATGACATCAAAATGGAATTTTGCATTATGACATCATAATGGAATTTTGCATTATGACCTCATAATGGAATTTTACATTATGACCTCATAATGGAATTTTGCATTATGACATCATAATGGAATTTTGCATTATGACCTCATAATGGAATTTTACATTATGACCTCATAATGGAATTTTGCATTATGACCTCATAATGGAATGTTACATTATGACGTCATAATGTAATTTTGCATTATGACATCATAATGGAATGTTACAATATGACATCATAATGGAATTTTGCATTATGACATCATAATGGAATTTTACATTATGACATCATAATGGAGTTCTACGTTATGACATCATAATGGAATTTTGCATTATGACATCATAATGGAATTTTGCATTATGACATCATAATGGAATTTTACATTATGACATCATAATGGAATTTTGCATTATGACATCATAATGGAATTTTGCATTATGACATCATAATGGAATTTTGCATTATGACATCATAATGGAATTTTACATTATGACATCGTAATGGAATGTTACATTATGACATTGTAATGGAATTTTGCATTATGACATCATAATGGAATTTTACATTATGACATCATAATGGAATTTTGCATTATGACATCATAATGGAATTTTGCATTATGACATCGTAATGGAATTTTGCATTATGACATCGTAATGGAATTTTACATTATGACATCGTAATGGAATGTTACATTATGACATCATAATGGAATGTTACATTATGACATCATAATGGAATGTTACATTATGACATCATAATGGAATGTTACATTATGACATCATAATGGTATTTTGCATTATGACATCATAATGGAATTTTGCATTATGACATCATAATGGAATTTTGCATTATGACATCATAATGGAATTTTGCATTATGACATCATAATAGAATGTTACATTATGACATCATAATGGAATGTTACATTATGACATCATAATGGAATTTTGCATTATGACCTCATAATGGAATTTTACATTATGACCTCATAATGGAATTTTGCATTATGACATCATAATGGAATGTTACATTATGACATCAAAAGGGAATTTTGCATTATGACATCATAATGGAATTTTACATTATGACATCATAATGGAATTTTGCATTATGACATCATAATGGAATTTTGCATTATGACATCATAATGGAATTTTGCATTATGACATCATAATGGAATTTTGCATTATGACATCATAATGGAATTTTACATTATGACATCATAATGGAATTTTGCATTATGACATCATAATGGAATTTTGCATTATGACATCATAATGGAATGTTACATTATGACATCAAAATGGAATTTTGCATTATGACATCATATTGGAATTTTGCATTATGACCTCATAATGGAATTTTACATTATGACCTCATAATGGAATTTTGCATTATGACATCATAATGGAATGTTACATTATGACATCATAATGGAATTTTGCATTATGACATCATAATGGAATGTTACATTATGACATCATAATGGAATTTTGCATTATGACATCATAATGGAATTTTACATTATGACATCGTAATGGAATGTTACATTATGACATCGTAATGGAATGTTACATTATGACATCGTAATGGAATTTTGCATTATGACATCATAATGGAATTTTACATTATGACATCATAATGGAATTTTGCATTATGACATCATAATGGAATTTTGCATTATGACATCGTAATGGAATTTTGCATTATGACATCGTAATGGAATTTTACATTATGACATCGTAATGGAATGTTACATTATGACATCATAATGGAATGTTACATTATGACATCATAATGGAATGTTACATTATGACATCATAATGGTATTTTGCATTATGACATCATAATGGAATTTTGCATTATGACATCATAATGGAATTTTGCATTATGACATCATAATGGAATTTTGCATTATGACATCATAATGGAATGTTACATTATGACATCATAATGGAATGTTACATTATGACATCATAATGGAATTTTGCATTATGACCTCATAATGGAATTTTACATTATGACCTCATAATGGAATTTTGCATTATGACATCATAATGGAATGTTACATTATGACATCAAAAGGGAATTTTGCATTATGACATCATAATGGAATTTTACATTATGACATCATAATGGAATTTTGCATTATGACATCATAATGGAATTTTGCATTATGACATCATAATGGAATTTTGCATTATGACCTCATAATGGAATTTTACATTATGACCTCATAATGGAATTTTGCATTATGACCTCATAATGGAATGTTACATTATGACGTCATAATGTAATTTTGCATTATGACATCATAATGGAATGTTACATTATGACATCATAATGGAATTTTGCATTATGACATCATAATGGAATTTTACATTATGACATCATAATGGAATTTTGCATTATGACATCATAATGGAATGTTACATTATGACATCATAATGGAATTTTGCATTATGACATTATAATGGAATGTTACATTATGACATCATAATGGAATTTTGCATTATGACATCATAATGGAATGTTACATTATGACATCATAATGGAATTTTGCATTATGACATCATAATGGAATTTTACATTATGACATCATAATGTAGTTTTACATTATGACATCATAATAGAATTTTACATTATGACATCATAATGGAATGTTACATTATGACATCATAATGGAATTTTACATTATGACATCATAATGGAATTTTGCATTATGACATCATAATGGAATTTTGCATTATGACATCATAATGGAATGTTACATTATGACATCATAATGGAATTTTGCATTATGACATCATAATGGAATTTTGCATTATGACATCATAATGGAATGTTACATTATGACATCATAATGGAATTTTGCATTATGACATCATAATGGAATTTTGCATTATGACATCATAATGGAATGTTACATTATGACATCATAATGGAATTTTGCATTATGACATCATAATGGAATGTTACATTATGACATCATAATGGAATTTTGCATTATGACATCATAATGGAATGTTACATTATGACATCATAATGGAATTTTGCATTATGACATCATAATGGAATTTTACATTATGACATCATAATGTAGTTTTACATTATGACATCATAATAGAATTTTACATTATGACATCATAATGGAATTTTACATTATGACATCATAATGGAATTTTGCATTATGACATCATAATGGAATTTTGCATTATGACATCATAATGGAATTTTGCATTATGACATCATAATGGAATGTTACATTATGACATCATAATGGAATTTTGCATTATGACATCATAATGGAATGTTACATTATGACATCATAATGGAATTTTGCATTATGACATCATAATGGAATGTTACATTATGACATCATAATGGAATTTTGCATTATGACATCATAATGGAATGTTACATTATGACATCATAATGGAATTTTACATTATGACCTCATAATGGAATTTTGCATTATGACCTCATAATGGAATTTTACATTATGACCTCATAATGGAATTTTGCATTATGACATCATAATGGAATGTTACATTATGACATCATAATGGAATTTTGCATTATGACATCATAATGGAATGTTACATTATGACATCATAATGGAATTTTACATTATGACCTCATAATGGAATTTTGCATTATGACCTCATAATGGAATTTTACATTATGACCTCATAATGGAATTTTGCATTATGACATCATAATGGAATGTTACATTATGACATCATAATGGAATTTTGCATTATGACATCATAATGGAATGTTACATTATGACATCATAATGGAATTTTGCATTATGACATCATAATGGAATTTTGCATTATGACCTCATAATGGAATTTTGCATTATGACCTCATAATGGAATTTTACATTATGACCTCATAATGGAATTTTGCATTATGACATCATAATGGAATGTTACATTATGACATCATAATGGAATTTTGCATTATGACATCATAATGGAATGTTACATTATGACATCATAATGGAATTTTGCATTATGACATCATAATGGAATTTTGCATTATGACATCATAATGGAATTTTGCATTATGACATCATAATGGAATGTTACATTATGACATCAAAAGGGAATTTTGCATTATGACATCATAATGGAATTTTACATTATGACATCTTAATGGAATTTTGCATTATGACATCATAATGGAATTTTGCATTATGACATCATAATGGAATTTTGCATTATGACATCTTAATGGAATTTTGCATTATGACATCATAATGGAATTTTGCATTATGACATCATAATGGAATGTTACATTATGACATCATAATGGAATTTTGCATTATGACATCATAATGGAATGTTACATTATGACATCATAATGGAATTTTGCATTATGACATCATAATGGAATGTTACATTATGACATCATAATGGAATTTTTCATTATGACATCATAATGGAATTTTACATTATGACATCATAATGTAGTTTTACATTATGACATCATAATAGAATTTTACATTATGACATCATAATGGAATTTTACATTATGACATCATAATGGAATTTTACATTATGACATCATAATGGAATTTTGCATTATGACATCATAATGGAATTTTACATTATGACATCATAATGGAATTTTGCATTATGACATCATAATGGAATTTTACATTATGACATCATAATGGAATTTTGCATTATGACATCATAATGGAATTTTGCATTATGACATCATAATGGAATGTTACATTATGACATCAAAATGGAATTTTGCATTATGACATCATAATGGAATTTTGCATTATGACCTCATAATGGAATTTTACATTATGACCTCATAATGGAATTTTGCATTATGACATCATAATGGAATGTTACATTATGACATCATAATGGAATTTTGCATTATGACATCATAATGGAATTTTACATTATGACATCATAATGGAATTTTGCATTATGACATCATAATGGAATTTTGCATTATGACATCATAATGGAATGTTACATTATGACATCAAAAGGGAATTTTGCATTATGACATCATAATGGAATTTTGCATTATGACATCATAATGGAATGTTACATTATGACATCAAAAGGGAATTTTGCATTATGACATCATAATGGAATTTTACATTATGACATCATAATGGAATTTTGCATTATGACATCATAATGGAATTTTGCATTATGACATCATAATGGAATGTTACATTATGACATCATAATGGAATTTTGCATTATGACATCATAATGGAATGTTACATTATGACATCATAATGGAATTTTGCATTATGACATCATAATGGAATTTTGCATTATGACCTCATAATGGAATGTTACATTATGCCATCATAATGGAATTTTGCATTATGACATCATAATGGAATTTTGCATTATGACCTCATAATGGAATGTTACATTATGCCATCATAATGGAATTTTGCATTATGACATCATAATGGAATGTTACATTATGACATCATAATGGAATTTTGCATTATGACATCATAATGGAAAGTTACATTATGACATCATAATGGAATTTTGCATTATGACATCATAATGGAATTTTACATTATGACATCATAATGTAGTTTTACATTATGACATCATAATAGAATTTTACATTATGACATCATAATGGAATTTTACATTATGACATCATAATGGAATGTTACATTATGACATCATAATGGAATTTTGCATTATGACATCATAATGGAATTTTGCATTATGACATCATAATGGAATTTTGCATTATGACATCGTAATGGAATGTTACATTATGACATTGTAATGGAATTTTGCATTATGACATCATAATGGAATTTTACATTATGACATCATAATGGAATTTTGCATTATGACATCATAATGGAATTTTGCATTATGACATCGTAATGGAATTTTGCATTATGACATCGTAATGGAATTTTACATTATGACATCGTAATGGAATGTTACATTATGACATCATAATGGAATGTTACATTATGACATCATAATGGAATGTTACATTAT
Organism: Eleutherodactylus coqui; assembly: GCF_035609145.1. Classification (NCBI taxonomy): domain Eukaryota; kingdom Metazoa; phylum Chordata; class Amphibia; order Anura; family Eleutherodactylidae; genus Eleutherodactylus; species Eleutherodactylus coqui. Next base: position 168,700 of record NW_027102118.1, on the reverse strand, counting down.
GACATCATAATGGAATGTTACATTATGACATCATAATGGTATTTTGCATTATGACATCATAATGGAATTTTGCATTATGACATCATAATGGAATTTTGCATTATGACATCATAATGGAATTTTGCATTATGACATCATAATAGAATGTTACATTATGACATCATAATGGAATGTTACATTATGACATCATAATGGAATTTTGCATTATGACCTCATAATGGAATTTTACATTATGACCTCATAATGGAATTTTGCATTATGACATCATAATGGAATGTTACATTATGACATCAAAAGGGAATTTTGCATTATGACATCATAATGGAATTTTACATTATGACATCATAATGGAATTTTGCATTATGACATCATAATGGAATTTTGCATTATGACATCATAATGGAATTTTGCATTATGACATCATAATGGAATTTTGCATTATGACATCATAATGGAATTTTACATTATGACATCATAATGGAATTTTGCATTATGACATCATAATGGAATTTTGCATTATGACATCATAATGGAATGTTACATTATGACATCAAAATGGAATTTTGCATTATGACATCATATTGGAATTTTGCATTATGACCTCATAATGGAATTTTACATTATGACCTCATAATGGAATTTTGCATTATGACATCATAATGGAATGTTACATTATGACATCATAATGGAATTTTGCATTATGACATCATAATGGAATGTTACATTATGACATCATAATGGAATTTTGCATTATGACATCATAATGGAATTTTACATTATGACATCGTAATGGAATGTTACATTATGACATCGTAATGGAATGTTACATTATGACATCGTAATGGAATTTTGCATTATGACATCATAATGGAATTTTACATTATGACATCATAATGGAATTTTGCATTATGACATCATAATGGAATTTTGCATTATGACATCGTAATGGAATTTTGCATTATGACATCGTAATGGAATTTTACATTATGACATCGTAATGGAATGTTACATTATGACATCATAATGGAATGTTACATTATGACATCATAATGGAATGTTACATTATGACATCATAATGGTATTTTGCATTATGACATCATAATGGAATTTTGCATTATGACATCATAATGGAATTTTGCATTATGACATCATAATGGAATTTTGCATTATGACATCATAATGGAATGTTACATTATGACATCATAATGGAATGTTACATTATGACATCATAATGGAATTTTGCATTATGACCTCATAATGGAATTTTACATTATGACCTCATAATGGAATTTTGCATTATGACATCATAATGGAATGTTACATTATGACATCAAAAGGGAATTTTGCATTATGACATCATAATGGAATTTTACATTATGACATCATAATGGAATTTTGCATTATGACATCATAATGGAATTTTGCATTATGACATCATAATGGAATTTTGCATTATGACCTCATAATGGAATTTTACATTATGACCTCATAATGGAATTTTGCATTATGACCTCATAATGGAATGTTACATTATGACGTCATAATGTAATTTTGCATTATGACATCATAATGGAATGTTACATTATGACATCATAATGGAATTTTGCATTATGACATCATAATGGAATTTTACATTATGACATCATAATGGAATTTTGCATTATGACATCATAATGGAATGTTACATTATGACATCATAATGGAATTTTGCATTATGACATTATAATGGAATGTTACATTATGACATCATAATGGAATTTTGCATTATGACATCATAATGGAATGTTACATTATGACATCATAATGGAATTTTGCATTATGACATCATAATGGAATTTTACATTATGACATCATAATGTAGTTTTACATTATGACATCATAATAGAATTTTACATTATGACATCATAATGGAATGTTACATTATGACATCATAATGGAATTTTACATTATGACATCATAATGGAATTTTGCATTATGACATCATAATGGAATTTTGCATTATGACATCATAATGGAATGTTACATTATGACATCATAATGGAATTTTGCATTATGACATCATAATGGAATTTTGCATTATGACATCATAATGGAATGTTACATTATGACATCATAATGGAATTTTGCATTATGACATCATAATGGAATTTTGCATTATGACATCATAATGGAATGTTACATTATGACATCATAATGGAATTTTGCATTATGACATCATAATGGAATGTTACATTATGACATCATAATGGAATTTTGCATTATGACATCATAATGGAATGTTACATTATGACATCATAATGGAATTTTGCATTATGACATCATAATGGAATTTTACATTATGACATCATAATGTAGTTTTACATTATGACATCATAATAGAATTTTACATTATGACATCATAATGGAATTTTACATTATGACATCATAATGGAATTTTGCATTATGACATCATAATGGAATTTTGCATTATGACATCATAATGGAATTTTGCATTATGACATCATAATGGAATGTTACATTATGACATCATAATGGAATTTTGCATTATGACATCATAATGGAATGTTACATTATGACATCATAATGGAATTTTGCATTATGACATCATAATGGAATGTTACATTATGACATCATAATGGAATTTTGCATTATGACATCATAATGGAATGTTACATTATGACATCATAATGGAATTTTACATTATGACCTCATAATGGAATTTTGCATTATGACCTCATAATGGAATTTTACATTATGACCTCATAATGGAATTTTGCATTATGACATCATAATGGAATGTTACATTATGACATCATAATGGAATTTTGCATTATGACATCATAATGGAATGTTACATTATGACATCATAATGGAATTTTACATTATGACCTCATAATGGAATTTTGCATTATGACCTCATAATGGAATTTTACATTATGACCTCATAATGGAATTTTGCATTATGACATCATAATGGAATGTTACATTATGACATCATAATGGAATTTTGCATTATGACATCATAATGGAATGTTACATTATGACATCATAATGGAATTTTGCATTATGACATCATAATGGAATTTTGCATTATGACCTCATAATGGAATTTTGCATTATGACCTCATAATGGAATGTTACATTATGACATCAAAATGGAATTTTGCATTATGACATCATAATGGAATTTTGCATTATGACCTCATAATGGAATTTTACATTATGACCTCATAATGGAATTTTGCATTATGACATCATAATGGAATTTTGCATTATGACCTCATAATGGAATTTTACATTATGACCTCATAATGGAATTTTGCATTATGACCTCATAATGGAATGTTACATTATGACGTCATAATGTAATTTTGCATTATGACATCATAATGGAATGTTACAATATGACATCATAATGGAATTTTGCATTATGACATCATAATGGAATTTTACATTATGACATCATAATGGAGTTCTACGTTATGACATCATAATGGAATTTTGCATTATGACATCATAATGGAATTTTGCATTATGACATCATAATGGAATTTTACATTATGACATCATAATGGAATTTTGCATTATGACATCATAATGGAATTTTGCATTATGACATCATAATGGAATTTTGCATTATGACATCATAATGGAATTTTACATTATGACATCGTAATGGAATGTTACATTATGACATTGTAATGGAATTTTGCATTATGACATCATAATGGAATTTTACATTATGACATCATAATGGAATTTTGCATTATGACATCATAATGGAATTTTGCATTATGACATCGTAATGGAATTTTGCATTATGACATCGTAATGGAATTTTACATTATGACATCGTAATGGAATGTTACATTATGACATCATAATGGAATGTTACATTATGACATCATAATGGAATGTTACATTATGACATCATAATGGAATGTTACATTATGACATCATAATGGTATTTTGCATTATGACATCATAATGGAATTTTGCATTATGACATCATAATGGAATTTTGCATTATGACATCATAATGGAATTTTGCATTATGACATCATAATAGAATGTTACATTATGACATCATAATGGAATGTTACATTATGACATCATAATGGAATTTTGCATTATGACCTCATAATGGAATTTTACATTATGACCTCATAATGGAATTTTGCATTATGACATCATAATGGAATGTTACATTATGACATCAAAAGGGAATTTTGCATTATGACATCATAATGGAATTTTACATTATGACATCATAATGGAATTTTGCATTATGACATCATAATGGAATTTTGCATTATGACATCATAATGGAATTTTGCATTATGACATCATAATGGAATTTTGCATTATGACATCATAATGGAATTTTACATTATGACATCATAATGGAATTTTGCATTATGACATCATAATGGAATTTTGCATTATGACATCATAATGGAATGTTACATTATGACATCAAAATGGAATTTTGCATTATGACATCATATTGGAATTTTGCATTATGACCTCATAATGGAATTTTACATTATGACCTCATAATGGAATTTTGCATTATGACATCATAATGGAATGTTACATTATGACATCATAATGGAATTTTGCATTATGACATCATAATGGAATGTTACATTATGACATCATAATGGAATTTTGCATTATGACATCATAATGGAATTTTACATTATGACATCGTAATGGAATGTTACATTATGACATCGTAATGGAATGTTACATTATGACATCGTAATGGAATTTTGCATTATGACATCATAATGGAATTTTACATTATGACATCATAATGGAATTTTGCATTATGACATCATAATGGAATTTTGCATTATGACATCGTAATGGAATTTTGCATTATGACATCGTAATGGAATTTTACATTATGACATCGTAATGGAATGTTACATTATGACATCATAATGGAATGTTACATTATGACATCATAATGGAATGTTACATTATGACATCATAATGGTATTTTGCATTATGACATCATAATGGAATTTTGCATTATGACATCATAATGGAATTTTGCATTATGACATCATAATGGAATTTTGCATTATGACATCATAATGGAATGTTACATTATGACATCATAATGGAATGTTACATTATGACATCATAATGGAATTTTGCATTATGACCTCATAATGGAATTTTACATTATGACCTCATAATGGAATTTTGCATTATGACATCATAATGGAATGTTACATTATGACATCAAAAGGGAATTTTGCATTATGACATCATAATGGAATTTTACATTATGACATCATAATGGAATTTTGCATTATGACATCATAATGGAATTTTGCATTATGACATCATAATGGAATTTTGCATTATGACCTCATAATGGAATTTTACATTATGACCTCATAATGGAATTTTGCATTATGACCTCATAATGGAATGTTACATTATGACGTCATAATGTAATTTTGCATTATGACATCATAATGGAATGTTACATTATGACATCATAATGGAATTTTGCATTATGACATCATAATGGAATTTTACATTATGACATCATAATGGAATTTTGCATTATGACATCATAATGGAATGTTACATTATGACATCATAATGGAATTTTGCATTATGACATTATAATGGAATGTTACATTATGACATCATAATGGAATTTTGCATTATGACATCATAATGGAATGTTACATTATGACATCATAATGGAATTTTGCATTATGACATCATAATGGAATTTTACATTATGACATCATAATGTAGTTTTACATTATGACATCATAATAGAATTTTACATTATGACATCATAATGGAATGTTACATTATGACATCATAATGGAATTTTACATTATGACATCATAATGGAATTTTGCATTATGACATCATAATGGAATTTTGCATTATGACATCATAATGGAATGTTACATTATGACATCATAATGGAATTTTGCATTATGACATCATAATGGAATTTTGCATTATGACATCATAATGGAATGTTACATTATGACATCATAATGGAATTTTGCATTATGACATCATAATGGAATTTTGCATTATGACATCATAATGGAATGTTACATTATGACATCATAATGGAATTTTGCATTATGACATCATAATGGAATGTTACATTATGACATCATAATGGAATTTTGCATTATGACATCATAATGGAATGTTACATTATGACATCATAATGGAATTTTGCATTATGACATCATAATGGAATTTTACATTATGACATCATAATGTAGTTTTACATTATGACATCATAATAGAATTTTACATTATGACATCATAATGGAATTTTACATTATGACATCATAATGGAATTTTGCATTATGACATCATAATGGAATTTTGCATTATGACATCATAATGGAATTTTGCATTATGACATCATAATGGAATGTTACATTATGACATCATAATGGAATTTTGCATTATGACATCATAATGGAATGTTACATTATGACATCATAATGGAATTTTGCATTATGACATCATAATGGAATGTTACATTATGACATCATAATGGAATTTTGCATTATGACATCATAATGGAATGTTACATTATGACATCATAATGGAATTTTACATTATGACCTCATAATGGAATTTTGCATTATGACCTCATAATGGAATTTTACATTATGACCTCATAATGGAATTTTGCATTATGACATCATAATGGAATGTTACATTATGACATCATAATGGAATTTTGCATTATGACATCATAATGGAATGTTACATTATGACATCATAATGGAATTTTACATTATGACCTCATAATGGAATTTTGCATTATGACCTCATAATGGAATTTTACATTATGACCTCATAATGGAATTTTGCATTATGACATCATAATGGAATGTTACATTATGACATCATAATGGAATTTTGCATTATGACATCATAATGGAATGTTACATTATGACATCATAATGGAATTTTGCATTATGACATCATAATGGAATTTTGCATTATGACCTCATAATGGAATTTTGCATTATGACCTCATAATGGAATTTTACATTATGACCTCATAATGGAATTTTGCATTATGACATCATAATGGAATGTTACATTATGACATCATAATGGAATTTTGCATTATGACATCATAATGGAATGTTACATTATGACATCATAATGGAATTTTGCATTATGACATCATAATGGAATTTTGCATTATGACATCATAATGGAATTTTGCATTATGACATCATAATGGAATGTTACATTATGACATCAAAAGGGAATTTTGCATTATGACATCATAATGGAATTTTACATTATGACATCTTAATGGAATTTTGCATTATGACATCATAATGGAATTTTGCATTATGACATCATAATGGAATTTTGCATTATGACATCTTAATGGAATTTTGCATTATGACATCATAATGGAATTTTGCATTATGACATCATAATGGAATGTTACATTATGACATCATAATGGAATTTTGCATTATGACATCATAATGGAATGTTACATTATGACATCATAATGGAATTTTGCATTATGACATCATAATGGAATGTTACATTATGACATCATAATGGAATTTTTCATTATGACATCATAATGGAATTTTACATTATGACATCATAATGTAGTTTTACATTATGACATCATAATAGAATTTTACATTATGACATCATAATGGAATTTTACATTATGACATCATAATGGAATTTTACATTATGACATCATAATGGAATTTTGCATTATGACATCATAATGGAATTTTACATTATGACATCATAATGGAATTTTGCATTATGACATCATAATGGAATTTTACATTATGACATCATAATGGAATTTTGCATTATGACATCATAATGGAATTTTGCATTATGACATCATAATGGAATGTTACATTATGACATCAAAATGGAATTTTGCATTATGACATCATAATGGAATTTTGCATTATGACCTCATAATGGAATTTTACATTATGACCTCATAATGGAATTTTGCATTATGACATCATAATGGAATGTTACATTATGACATCATAATGGAATTTTGCATTATGACATCATAATGGAATTTTACATTATGACATCATAATGGAATTTTGCATTATGACATCATAATGGAATTTTGCATTATGACATCATAATGGAATGTTACATTATGACATCAAAAGGGAATTTTGCATTATGACATCATAATGGAATTTTGCATTATGACATCATAATGGAATGTTACATTATGACATCAAAAGGGAATTTTGCATTATGACATCATAATGGAATTTTACATTATGACATCATAATGGAATTTTGCATTATGACATCATAATGGAATTTTGCATTATGACATCATAATGGAATGTTACATTATGACATCATAATGGAATTTTGCATTATGACATCATAATGGAATGTTACATTATGACATCATAATGGAATTTTGCATTATGACATCATAATGGAATTTTGCATTATGACCTCATAATGGAATGTTACATTATGCCATCATAATGGAATTTTGCATTATGACATCATAATGGAATTTTGCATTATGACCTCATAATGGAATGTTACATTATGCCATCATAATGGAATTTTGCATTATGACATCATAATGGAATGTTACATTATGACATCATAATGGAATTTTGCATTATGACATCATAATGGAAAGTTACATTATGACATCATAATGGAATTTTGCATTATGACATCATAATGGAATTTTACATTATGACATCATAATGTAGTTTTACATTATGACATCATAATAGAATTTTACATTATGACATCATAATGGAATTTTACATTATGACATCATAATGGAATGTTACATTATGACATCATAATGGAATTTTGCATTATGACATCATAATGGAATTTTGCATTATGACATCATAATGGAATTTTGCATTATGACATCATAATGGAATGTTACATTATGACATCATAATGGAATTTTGCATTATGACATCATAATGGAATGTTACATTATGACATCATAATGGAATTTTGCATTATGACATCATAATGGAATGTTACATTATGACATCATAATGGAATTTTTCATTATGACATCATAATGGAATTTTACATTATGACATCATAATGTAGTTTTACATTATGACATCATAATAGAATTTTACATTATGACATCATAATGGAATTTTACATTATGACATCATAATGGAATTTTACATTATGACATCATAATGGAATTTTGCATTATGACATCATAATGGAATTTTACATTATGACATCATAATGGAATTTTGCATTATGACATCATAATGGAATTTTACATTAAGACATCATAATGGAATTTTGCATTATGACATCATAATGGAATTTTGCATTATGACATCATAATGGAATGTTACATTATGACATCAAAATGGAATTTTGCATTATGACATCATAATGGAATTTTGCATTATGACCTCATAATGGAATTTTACATTATGACCTCATAATGGAATTTTGCATTATGACATCATAATGGAATGTTACATTATGACATCATAATGGAATTTTGCATTATGACATCATAATGGAATGTTACATTATGACATCATAATGGAATTTTGCATTATGACATCATAATGAAATTTTACATTATGACATCATAATGTAGTTTTACATTATGACATCATAATAGAATTTTACATTATGACATCATAATGGAATTTTGCATTATGACATCATAATGGAATTTTGCATTATGACATCATAATGGAATGTTACATTATGACATCATAATGGAATTTTGCATTATGACATCATAATGGAATGTTACATTATGACATCATAATGGAATTTTGCATTATGACATCATAATGGAATTTTGCATTATGACATCATAATGGAATTTTGCATTATGACATCATAATGGAATTTTGCATTATGACATCATAATGGAATGTTACATTATGACATCAAAAGGGAATTTTGCATTATGACATCATAATGGAATTTTACATTATGACATCATAATGGAATTTTGCATTATGACATCATAATGGAATTTTGCATTATGACATCATAATGGAATTTTGCATTATGACATCATAATGGAATTTTGCATTATGACATCATAATGGAATGTTACATTATGACATCATAATGGAATTTTGCATTATGACATCATAATGGAATGTTACATTATGACATCATAATGGAATTTTGCATTATGACATCATAATGGAATTTTACATTATGACATCATAATGGAATTTTGCATTATGACATCATAATGGAATTTTGCATTATGACATCATAATGGAATGTTACATTATGACATCATAATGGAATTTTGCATTATGACCTCATAATGGAATTTTACGTTATGACCTCATAATGGAATTTTGCGTTATGACCTCATAATGGAATGTTACATTATGACATCAAAAGGGAATTTTGCATTATGACATCATAATGGAATTTTACATTATGACATCATAATGGAATTTTGCATTATGACATCATAATGGAATTTTGCATTATGACATCATAATGGAATTTTGCATTATGACATCATAATGGAATTTTGCATTATGACATCATAATGGAATTTTGCATTATGACATCATAATGGAATGTTACATTATGACATCATAATGGAATTTTGCATTATGACATCATAATGGAATGTTACATTATGACATCATAATGGAATTTTGCATTATGACATCATAATGGAATTTTGCATTATGACATCATAATGGAATTTTACATTATGACCTCATAATGGAATTTTGCATTATGACATCATAATGGAATGTTACATTATGACATCATAATGGAATTTTGCATTATGACATCATAATGGAATGTAACATTATGACATCATAATGGAATTTTGCATTATGACATCATAATGGAAAGTTACATTATGACATCATAATGGAATTTTGCATTATGACATCATAATGGAATTTTACATTATGACATCATAATGTAGTTTTACATTATGACATCATAATAGAATTTTACATTATGACATCATAATGGAATTTTACATTATGACATCATAATGGAATGTTACATTATGACATCATAATGGAATTTTGCATTATGACATCATAATGGAATTTTGCATTATGACATCATAATGGAATTTTGCATTATGACATCATAATGGAATGTTACATTATGACATCATAATGGAATTTTGCATTATGACATCATAATGGAATTTTGCATTATGACATCATAATGGAATTTTACATTATGACATCATAATGGAATTTTGCATTATGACATCATAATGGAATTTTGCATTATGACATCATAATGGAATGTTACATTATGACATCGTAATGGAATTTTGCATTATGACATCATAATGGAATTTTACATTATGACATCATAATGGAATTTTGCATTATGACATCATAATGGAATTTTGCATTATGACATCGTAATGGAATTTTGCATTATGACATCGTAATGGAATTTTACATTATGACATCGTAATGGAATGTTACATTATGACATCATAATGGAATGTTACATTATGACATCATAATGGAATGTTACATTATGACATCATAATGGAATGTTACATTATGACATCATAATGGTATTTTGCATTATGACATCATAATGGAATTTTGCATTATGACATCATAATGGAATTTTGCATTATGACATCATAATGGAATTTTGCATTATGACATCATAATAGAATGTTACATTATGACATCATAATGGAATGTTACATTATGACATCATAATGGAATTTTGCATTATGACCTCATAATGGAATTTTACATTATGACCTCATAATGGAATTTTGCATTATGACATCATAATGGAATGTTACATTATGACATCAAAAGGGAATTTTGCATTATGACATCATAATGGAATTTTACATTATGACATCATAATGGAATTTTGCATTATGACATCATAATGGAATTTTGCATTATGACATCATAATGGAATTTTGCATTATGACATCATAATGGAATTTTGCATTATGACATCATAATGGAATTTTACATTATGACATCATAATGGAATTTTGCATTATGACATCATAATGGAATTTTGCATTATGACATCATAATGGAATGTTACATTATGACATCAAAATGGAATTTTGCATTATGACATCATAATGGAATTTTGCATTATGACCTCATAATGGAATTTTACATTATGACCTCATAATGGAATTTTGCATTATGACATCATAATGGAATGTTACATTATGACATCATAATGGAATTTTGCATTATGACATCATAATGGAATGTTACATTATGACATCATAATGGAATTTTGCATTATGACATCATAATGGAATTTTACATTATGACATCGTAATGGAATGTTACATTATGACATCGTAATGGAATGTTACATTATGACATCGTAATGGAATTTTGCATTATGACATCATAATGGAATTTTACATTATGACATCATAATGGAATTTTGCATTATGACATCATAATGGAATTTTGCATTATGACATCGTAATGGAATTTTGCATTATGACATCGTAATGGAATTTTACATTATGACATCGTAATGGAATGTTACATTATGACATCATAATGGAATGTTACATTATGACATCATAATGGAATGTTACATTATGACATCATAATGGTATTTTGCATTATGACATCATAATGGAATTTTGCATTATGACATCATAATGGAATTTTGCATTATGACATCATAATGGAATTTTGCATTATGACATCATAATGGAATGTTACATTATGACATCATAATGGAATTTTGCATTATGACCTCATAATGGAATTTTACATTATGACCTCATAATGGAATTTTGCATTATGACATCATAATGGAATGTTACATTATGACATCAAAAGGGAATTTTGCATTATGACATCATAATGGAATTTTACATTATGACATCATAATGGAATTTTGCATTATGACATCATAATGGAATTTTGCATTATGACATCATAATGGAATTTTGCATTATGACCTCATAATGGAATTTTACATTATGACCTCATAATGGAATTTTGCATTATGACCTCATAATGGAATGTTACATTATGACGTCATAATGTAATTTTGCATTATGACATCATAATGGAATGTTACATTATGACATCATAATGGAATTTTGCATTATGACATCATAATGGAATTTTACATTATGACATCATAATGGAATTTTGCATTATGACATCATAATGGAATGTTACATTATGACATCATAATGGAATTTTGCATTATGACATTATAATGGAATGTTACATTATGACATCATAATGGAATTTTGCATTATGACATCATAATGGAATGTTACATTATGACATCATAATGGAATTTTGCATTATGACATCATAATGGAATTTTACATTATGACATCATAATGTAGTTTTACATTATGACATCATAATAGAATTTTACATTATGACATCATAATGGAATGTTACATTATGACATCATAATGGAATTTTACATTATGACATCATAATGGAATTTTGCATTATGACATCATAATGGAATTTTGCATTATGACATCATAATGGAATGTTACATTATGACATCATAATGGAATTTTGCATTATGACATCATAATGGAATTTTGCATTATGACATCATAATGGAATGTTACATTATGACATCATAATAGAATTTTACATTATGACATCATAATAGAATTTTACATTATGACATCATAATGGAATGTTACATTATGACATCATAATGGAATTTTACATTATGACATCATAATGGAATTTTGCATTATGACATCATAATGGAATTTTGCATTATGACATCATAATGGAATGTTACATTATGACATCATAATGGAATTTTGCATTATGACATCATAATGGAATTTTGCATTATGACATCATAATGGAATGTTACATTATGACATCATAATGGAATTTTGCATTATGACATCATAATGGAATTTTGCATTATGACATCATAATGGAATGTTACATTATGACATCATAATGGAATTTTGCATTATGACATCATAATGGAATGTTACATTATGACATCATAATGGAATTTTGCATTATGACATCATAATGGAATGTTACATTATGACATCATAATGGAATTTTGCATTATGACATCATAATGGAATTTTACATTATGACATCATAATGTAGTTTTACATTATGACATCATAATAGAATTTTACATTATGACATCATAATGGAATTTTACATTATGACATCATAATGGAATTTTGCATTATGACATCATAATGGAATTTTGCATTATGACATCATAATGGAATTTTGCATTATGACATCATAATGGAATGTTACATTATGACATCATAATGGAATTTTGCATTATGACATCATAATGGAATGTTACATTATGACATCATAATGGAATTTTGCATTATGACATCATAATGGAATGTTACATTATGACATCATAATGGAATTTTGCATTATGACATCATAATGGAATGTTACATTATGACATCATAATGGAATTTTACATTATGACCTCATAATGGAATTTTGCATTATGACCTCATAATGGAATTTTACATTATGACCTCATAATGGAATTTTGCATTATGACATCATAATGGAATGTTACATTATGACATCATAATGGAATTTTGCATTATGACATCATAATGGAATGTTACATTATGACATCATAATGGAATTTTACATTATGACCTCATAATGGAATTTTGCATTATGACCTCATAATGGAATTTTACATTATGACCTCATAATGGAATTTTGCATTATGACATCATAATGGAATGTTACATTATGACATCATAATGGAATTTTGCATTATGACATCATAATGGAATGTTACATTATGACATCATAATGGAATTTTGCATTATGACATCATAATGGAATTTTGCATTATGACCTCATAATGGAATTTTGCATTATGACCTCATAATGGAATGTTACATTATGACATCAAAATGGAATTTTGCATTATGACATCATAATGGAATTTTGCATTATGACCTCATAATGGAATTTTACATTATGACCTCATAATGGAATTTTGCATTATGACATCATAATGGAATTTTGCATTATGACCTCATAATGGAATTTTACATTATGACCTCATAATGGAATTTTGCATTATGACCTCATAATGGAATGTTACATTATGACGTCATAATGTAATTTTGCATTATGACATCATAATGGAATGTTACAATATGACATCATAATGGAATTTTGCATTATGACATCATAATGGAATTTTACATTATGACATCATAATGGAGTTCTACGTTATGACATCATAATGGAATTTTGCATTATGACATCATAATGGAATTTTGCATTATGACATCATAATGGAATTTTACATTATGACATCATAATGGAATTTTGCATTATGACATCATAATGGAATTTTGCATTATGACATCATAATGGAATTTTGCATTATGACATCATAATGGAATTTTACATTATGACATCGTAATGGAATGTTACATTATGACGTAATGGAATTTTGCATTATGACATCATAATGGAATTTTACATTATGACATCATAATGGAATTTTGCATTATGACATCATAATGGAATTTTGCATTATGACATCGTAATGGAATTTTGCATTATGACATCGTAATGGAATTTTACATTATGACATCGTAATGGAATGTTACATTATGACATCATAATGGAATGTTACATTATGACATCATAATGGAATGTTACATTATGACATCATAATGGAATGTTACATTATGACATCATAATGGTATTTTGCATTATGACATCATAATGGAATTTTGCATTATGACATCATAATGGAATTTTGCATTATGACATCATAATGGAATTTTGCATTATGACATCATAATAGAATGTTACATTATGACATCATAATGGAATGTTACATTATGACATCATAATGGAATTTTGCATTATGACCTCATAATGGAATTTTACATTATGACCTCATAATGGAATTTTGCATTATGACATCATAATGGAATGTTACATTATGACATCAAAAGGGAATTTTGCATTATGACATCATAATGGAATTTTACATTATGACATCATAATGGAATTTTGCATTATGACATCATAATGGAATTTTGCATTATGACATCATAATGGAATTTTGCATTATGACATCATAATGGAATTTTGCATTATGACATCATAATGGAATTTTACATTATGACATCATAATGGAATTTTGCATTATGACATCATAATGGAATTTTGCATTATGACATCATAATGGAATGTTACATTATGACATCAAAATGGAATTTTGCATTATGACATCATATTGGAATTTTGCATTATGACCTCATAATGGAATTTTACATTATGACCTCATAATGGAATTTTGCATTATGACATCATAATGGAATGTTACATTATGACATCATAATGGAATTTTGCATTATGACATCATAATGGAATGTTACATTATGACATCATAATGGAATTTTGCATTATGACATCATAATGGAATTTTACATTATGACATCGTAATGGAATGTTACATTATGACATCGTAATGGAATGTTACATTATGACATCGTAATGGAATTTTGCATTATGACATCATAATGGAATTTTACATTATGACATCATAATGGAATTTTGCATTATGACATCATAATGGAATTTTGCATTATGACATCGTAATGGAATTTTGCATTATGACATCGTAATGGAATTTTACATTATGACATCGTAATGGAATGTTACATTATGACATCATAATGGAATGTTACATTATGACATCATAATGGAATGTTACATTATGACATCATAATGGTATTTTGCATTATGACATCATAATGGAATTTTGCATTATGACATCATAATGGAATTTTGCATTATGACATCATAATGGAATTTTGCATTATGACATCATAATGGAATGTTACATTATGACATCATAATGGAATGTTACATTATGACATCATAATGGAATTTTGCATTATGACCTCATAATGGAATTTTACATTATGACCTCATAATGGAATTTTGCATTATGACATCATAATGGAATGTTACATTATGACATCAAAAGGGAATTTTGCATTATGACATCATAATGGAATTTTACATTATGACATCATAATGGAATTTTGCATTATGACATCATAATGGAATTTTGCATTATGACATCATAATGGAATTTTGCATTATGACCTCATAATGGAATTTTACATTATGACCTCATAATGGAATTTTGCATTATGACCTCATAATGGAATGTTACATTATGACGTCATAATGTAATTTTGCATTATGACATCATAATGGAATGTTACATTATGACATCATAATGGAATTTTGCATTATGACATCATAATGGAATTTTACATTATGACATCATAATGGAATTTTGCATTATGACATCATAATGGAATGTTACATTATGACATCATAATGGAATTTTGCATTATGACATTATAATGGAATGTTACATTATGACATCATAATGGAATTTTGCATTATGACATCATAATGGAATGTTACATTATGACATCATAATGGAATTTTGCATTATGACATCATAATGGAATTTTACATTATGACATCATAATGTAGTTTTACATTATGACATCATAATAGAATTTTACATTATGACATCATAATGGAATGTTACATTATGACATCATAATGGAATTTTACATTATGACATCATAATGGAATTTTGCATTATGACATCATAATGGAATTTTGCATTATGACATCATAATGGAATGTTACATTATGACATCATAATGGAATTTTGCATTATGACATCATAATGGAATTTTGCATTATGACATCATAATGGAATGTTACATTATGACATCATAATGGAATTTTGCATTATGACATCATAATGGAATTTTGCATTATGACATCATAATGGAATGTTACATTATGACATCATAATGGAATTTTGCATTATGACATCATAATGGAATGTTACATTATGACATCATAATGGAATTTTGCATTATGACATCATAATGGAATGTTACATTATGACATCATAATGGAATTTTGCATTATGACATCATAATGGAATTTTACATTATGACATCATAATGTAGTTTTACATTATGACATCATAATAGAATTTTACATTATGACATCATAATGGAATTTTACATTATGACATCATAATGGAATTTTGCATTATGACATCATAATGGAATTTTGCATTATGACATCATAATGGAATTTTGCATTATGACATCATAATGGAATGTTACATTATGACATCATAATGGAATTTTGCATTATGACATCATAATGGAATGTTACATTATGACATCATAATGGAATTTTGCATTATGACATCATAATGGAATGTTACATTATGACATCATAATGGAATTTTGCATTATGACATCATAATGGAATGTTACATTATGACATCATAATGGAATTTTACATTATGACCTCATAATGGAATTTTGCATTATGACCTCATAATGGAATTTTACATTATGACCTCATAATGGAATTTTGCATTATGACATCATAATGGAATGTTACATTATGACATCATAATGGAATTTTGCATTATGACATCATAATGGAATGTTACATTATGACATCATAATGGAATTTTACATTATGACCTCATAATGGAATTTTGCATTATGACCTCATAATGGAATTTTACATTATGACCTCATAATGGAATTTTGCATTATGACATCATAATGGAATGTTACATTATGACATCATAATGGAATTTTGCATTATGACATCATAATGGAATGTTACATTATGACATCATAATGGAATTTTGCATTATGACATCATAATGGAATTTTGCATTATGACCTCATAATGGAATTTTGCATTATGACCTCATAATGGAATTTTACATTATGACCTCATAATGGAATTTTGCATTATGACATCATAATGGAATGTTACATTATGACATCATAATGGAATTTTGCATTATGACATCATAATGGAATGTTACATTATGACATCATAATGGAATTTTGCATTATGACATCATAATGGAATTTTGCATTATGACATCATAATGGAATTTTGCATTATGACATCATAATGGAATGTTACATTATGACATCAAAAGGGAATTTTGCATTATGACATCATAATGGAATTTTACATTATGACATCTTAATGGAATTTTGCATTATGACATCATAATGGAATTTTGCATTATGACATCATAATGGAATTTTGCATTATGACATCTTAATGGAATTTTGCATTATGACATCATAATGGAATTTTGCATTATGACATCATAATGGAATGTTACATTATGACATCATAATGGAATTTTGCATTATGACATCATAATGGAATGTTACATTATGACATCATAATGGAATTTTGCATTATGACATCATAATGGAATGTTACATTATGACATCATAATGGAATTTTTCATTATGACATCATAATGGAATTTTACATTATGACATCATAATGTAGTTTTACATTATGACATCATAATAGAATTTTACATTATGACATCATAATGGAATTTTACATTATGACATCATAATGGAATTTTACATTATGACATCATAATGGAATTTTGCATTATGACATCATAATGGAATTTTACATTATGACATCATAATGGAATTTTGCATTATGACATCATAATGGAATTTTACATTATGACATCATAATGGAATTTTGCATTATGACATCATAATGGAATTTTGCATTATGACATCATAATGGAATGTTACATTATGACATCAAAATGGAATTTTGCATTATGACATCATAATGGAATTTTGCATTATGACCTCATAATGGAATTTTACATTATGACCTCATAATGGAATTTTGCATTATGACATCATAATGGAATGTTACATTATGACATCATAATGGAATTTTGCATTATGACATCATAATGGAATTTTACATTATGACATCATAATGGAATTTTGCATTATGACATCATAATGGAATTTTGCATTATGACATCATAATGGAATGTTACATTATGACATCAAAAGGGAATTTTGCATTATGACATCATAATGGAATTTTGCATTATGACATCATAATGGAATGTTACATTATGACATCAAAAGGGAATTTTGCATTATGACATCATAATGGAATTTTACATTATGACATCATAATGGAATTTTGCATTATGACATCATAATGGAATTTTGCATTATGACATCATAATGGAATGTTACATTATGACATCATAATGGAATTTTGCATTATGACATCATAATGGAATGTTACATTATGACATCATAATGGAATTTTGCATTATGACATCATAATGGAATTTTGCATTATGACCTCATAATGGAATGTTACATTATGCCATCATAATGGAATTTTGCATTATGACATCATAATGGAATTTTGCATTATGACCTCATAATGGAATGTTACATTATGCCATCATAATGGAATTTTGCATTATGACATCATAATGGAATGTTACATTATGACATCATAATGGAATTTTGCATTATGACATCATAATGGAAAGTTACATTATGACATCATAATGGAATTTTGCATTATGACATCATAATGGAATTTTACATTATGACATCATAATGTAGTTTTACATTATGACATCATAATGGAATTTTACATTATGACATCATAATGGAATTTTACATTATGACATCATAATGGAATGTTACATTATGACATCATAATGGAATTTTGCATTATGACATCATAATGGAATTTTGCATTATGACATCATAATGGAATTTTGCATTATGACATCATAATGGAATGTTACATTATGACATCATAATGGAATTTTGCATTATGACATCATAATGGAATGTTACATTATGACATCATAATGGAATTTTGCATTATGACATCATAATGGAATGTTACATTATGACATCATAATGGAATTTTTCATTATGACATCATAATGGAATTTTACATTATGACATCATAATGTAGTTTTACATTATGACATCATAATAGAATTTTACATTATGACATCATAATGGAATTTTACATTATGACATCATAATGGAATTTTACATTATGACATCATAATGGAATTTTGCATTATGACATCATAATGGAATTTTACATTATGACATCATAATGGAATTTTGCATTATGACATCATAATGGAATTTTACATTAAGACATCATAATGGAATTTTGCATTATGACATCATAATGGAATTTTGCATTATGACATCATAATGGAATGTTACATTATGACATCAAAATGGAATTTTGCATTATGACATCATAATGGAATTTTGCATTATGACCTCATAATGGAATTTTACATTATGACCTCATAATGGAATTTTGCATTATGACATCATAATGGAATGTTACATTATGACATCATAATGGAATTTTGCATTATGACATCATAATGGAATGTTACATTATGACATCATAATGGAATTTTGCATTATGACATCATAATGAAATTTTACATTATGACATCATAATGTAGTTTTACATTATGACATCATAATAGAATTTTACATTATGACATCATAATGGAATTTTGCATTATGACATCATAATGGAATTTTGCATTATGACATCATAATGGAATTTTACATTATGACATCATAATGGAATTTTGCATTATGACATCATAATGGAATTTTACATTATGACATCATAATGGAATTTTGCATTATGACATCATAATGGAATTTTGCATTATGACATCATAATGGAATGTTACATTATGACATCAAAATGGAATTTTGCATTATGACATCATAATGGAATTTTGCATTATGACCTCATAATGGAATTTTACATTATGACCTCATAATGGAATTTTGCATTATGACATCATAATGGAATGTTACATTATGACATCATAATGGAATTTTGCATTATGACATCATAATGGAATTTTACATTATGACATCATAATGGAATTTTGCATTATGACATCATAATGGAATTTTGCATTATGACATCATAATGGAATGTTACATTATGACATCAAAAGGGAATTTTGCATTATGACATCATAATGGAATTTTGCATTATGACATCATAATGGAATGTTACATTATGACATCAAAAGGGAATTTTGCATTATGACATCATAATGGAATTTTACATTATGACATCATAATGGAATTTTGCATTATGACATCATAATGGAATTTTGCATTATGACATCATAATGGAATGTTACATTATGACATCATAATGGAATTTTGCATTATGACATCATAATGGAATGTTACATTATGACATCATAATGGAATTTTGCATTATGACATCATAATGGAATTTTGCATTATGACCTCATAATGGAATGTTACATTATGCCATCATAATGGAATTTTGCATTATGACATCATAATGGAATTTTGCATTATGACCTCATAATGGAATGTTACATTATGCCATCATAATGGAATTTTGCATTATGACATCATAATGGAATGTTACATTATGACATCATAATGGAATTTTGCATTATGACATCATAATGGAAAGTTACATTATGACATCATAATGGAATTTTGCATTATGACATCATAATGGAATTTTACATTATGACATCATAATGTAGTTTTACATTATGACATCATAATAGAATTTTACATTATGACATCATAATGGAATTTTACATTATGACATCATAATGGAATGTTACATTATGACATCATAATGGAATTTTGCATTATGACATCATAATGGAATTTTGCATTATGACATCATAATGGAATTTTGCATTATGACATCATAATGGAATGTTACATTATGACATCATAATGGAATTTTGCATTATGACATCATAATGGAATGTTACATTATGACATCATAATGGAATTTTGCATTATGACATCATAATGGAATGTTACATTATGACATCATAATGGAATTTTTCATTATGACATCATAATGGAATTTTACATTATGACATCATAATGTAGTTTTACATTATGACATCATAATAGAATTTTACATTATGACATCATAATGGAATTTTACATTATGACATCATAATGGAATTTTACATTATGACATCATAATGGAATTTTGCATTATGACATCATAATGGAATTTTACATTATGACATCATAATGGAATTTTGCATTATGACATCATAATGGAATTTTACATTAAGACATCATAATGGAATTTTGCATTATGACATCATAATGGAATTTTGCATTATGACATCATAATGGAATGTTACATTATGACATCAAAATGGAATTTTGCATTATGACATCATAATGGAATTTTGCATTATGACCTCATAATGGAATTTTACATTATGACCTCATAATGGAATTTTGCATTATGACATCATAATGGAATGTTACATTATGACATCATAATGGAATTTTGCATTATGACATCATAATGGAATGTTACATTATGACATCATAATGGAATTTTGCATTATGACATCATAATGAAATTTTACATTATGACATCATAATGTAGTTTTACATTATGACATCATAATAGAATTTTACATTATGACATCATAATGGAATTTTGCATTATGACATCATAATGGAATTTTGCATTATGACATCATAATGGAATGTTACATTATGACATCATAATGGAATTTTGCATTATGACATCATAATGGAATGTTACATTATGACATCATAATGGAATTTTGCATTATGACATCATAATGGAATTTTGCATTATGACATCATAATGGAATTTTGCATTATGACATCATAATGGAATTTTGCATTATGACATCATAATGGAATGTTACATTATGACATCAAAAGGGAATTTTGCATTATGACATCATAATGGAATTTTACATTATGACATCATAATGGAATTTTGCATTATGACATCATAATGGAATTTTGCATTATGACATCATAATGGAATTTTGCATTATGACATCATAATGGAATTTTGCATTATGACATCATAATGGAATGTTACATTATGACATCATAATGGAATTTTGCATTATGACATCATAATGGAATGTTACATTATGACATCATAATGGAATTTTGCATTATGACATCATAATGGAATTTTACATTATGACATCATAATGGAATTTTGCATTATGACATCATAATGGAATTTTGCATTATGACATCATAATGGAATGTTACATTATGACATCATAATGGAATTTTGCATTATGACCTCATAATGGAATTTTACGTTATGACCTCATAATGGAATTTTGCGTTATGACCTCATAATGGAATGTTACATTATGACATCAAAAGGGAATTTTGCATTATGACATCATAATGGAATTTTACATTATGACATCATAATGGAATTTTGCATTATGACATCATAATGGAATTTTGCATTATGACATCATAATGGAATTTTGCATTATGACATCATAATGGAATTTTGCATTATGACATCATAATGGAATTTTGCATTATGACATCATAATGGAATGTTACATTATGACATCATAATGGAATTTTGCATTATGACATCATAATGGAATGTTACATTATGACATCATAATGGAATTTTGCATTATGACATCATAATGGAATTTTGCATTATGACATCATAATGGAATTTTACATTATGACCTCATAATGGAATTTTGCATTATGACATCATAATGGAATGTTACATTATGACATCATAATGGAATTTTGCATTATGACATCATAATGGAATGTAACATTATGACATCATAATGGAATTTTGCATTATGACATCATAATGGAAAGTTACATTATGACATCATAATGGAATTTTGCATTATGACATCATAATGGAATTTTACATTATGACATCATAATGTAGTTTTACATTATGACATCATAATAGAATTTTACATTATGACATCATAATGGAATTTTACATTATGACATCATAATGGAATGTTACATTATGACATCATAATGGAATTTTGCATTATGACATCATAATGGAATTTTGCATTATGACATCATAATGGAATTTTGCATTATGACATCATAATGGAATGTTACATTATGACATCATAATGGAATTTTGCATTATGACATCATAATGGAATTTTGCATTATGACATCATAATGGAATTTTACATTATGACATCATAATGGAATTTTGCATTATGACATCATAATGGAATTTTGCATTATGACATCATAATGGAATGTTACATTATGACATCGTAATGGAATTTTGCATTATGACATCATAATGGAATTTTACATTATGACATCATAATGGAATTTTGCATTATGACATCATAATGGAATTTTGCATTATGACATCGTAATGGAATTTTGCATTATGACATCGTAATGGAATTTTACATTATGACATCGTAATGGAATGTTACATTATGACATCATAATGGAATGTTACATTATGACATCATAATGGAATGTTACATTATGACATCATAATGGAATGTTACATTATGACATCATAATGGTATTTTGCATTATGACATCATAATGGAATTTTGCATTATGACATCATAATGGAATTTTGCATTATGACATCATAATGGAATTTTGCATTATGACATCATAATAGAATGTTACATTATGACATCATAATGGAATGTTACATTATGACATCATAATGGAATTTTGCATTATGACCTCATAATGGAATTTTACATTATGACCTCATAATGGAATTTTGCATTATGACATCATAATGGAATGTTACATTATGACATCAAAAGGGAATTTTGCATTATGACATCATAATGGAATTTTACATTATGACATCATAATGGAATTTTGCATTATGACATCATAATGGAATTTTGCATTATGACATCATAATGGAATTTTGCATTATGACATCATAATGGAATTTTGCATTATGACATCATAATGGAATTTTACATTATGACATCATAATGGAATTTTGCATTATGACATCATAATGGAATTTTGCATTATGACATCATAATGGAATGTTACATTATGACATCAAAATGGAATTTTGCATTATGACATCATAATGGAATTTTGCATTATGACCTCATAATGGAATTTTACATTATGACCTCATAATGGAATTTTGCATTATGACATCATAATGGAATGTTACATTATGACATCATAATGGAATTTTGCATTATGACATCATAATGGAATGTTACATTATGACATCATAATGGAATTTTGCATTATGACATCATAATGGAATTTTAAATTATGACATCGTAATGGAATGTTACATTATGACATCGTAATGGAATGTTACATTATGACATCGTAATGGAATTTTGCATTATGACATCATAATGGAATTTTACATTATGACATCATAATGGAATTTTGCATTATGACATCATAATGGAATTTTGCATTATGACATCGTAATGGAATTTTGCATTATGACATCGTAATGGAATTTTACATTATGACATCGTAATGGAATGTTACATTATGACATCATAATGGAATGTTACATTATGACATCATAATGGAATGTTACATTATGACATCATAATGGTATTTTGCATTATGACATCATAATGGAATTTTGCATTATGACATCATAATGGAATTTTGCATTATGACATCATAATGGAATTTTGCATTATGACATCATAATGGAATGTTACATTATGACATCATAATGGAATTTTGCATTATGACCTCATAATGGAATTTTACATTATGACCTCATAATGGAATTTTGCATTATGACATCATAATGGAATGTTACATTATGACATCAAAAGGGAATTTTGCATTATGACATCATAATGGAATTTTACATTATGACATCATAATGGAATTTTGCATTATGACATCATAATGGAATTTTGCATTATGACATCATAATGGAATTTTGCATTATGACCTCATAATGGAATTTTACATTATGACCTCATAATGGAATTTTGCATTATGACCTCATAATGGAATGTTACATTATGACGTCATAATGTAATTTTGCATTATGACATCATAATGGAATGTTACATTATGACATCATAATGGAATTTTGCATTATGACATCATAATGGAATTTTACATTATGACATCATAATGGAATTTTGCATTATGACATCATAATGGAATGTTACATTATGACATCATAATGGAATTTTGCATTATGACATTATAATGGAATGTTACATTATGACATCATAATGGAATTTTGCATTATGACATCATAATGGAATGTTACATTATGACATCATAATGGAATTTTGCATTATGACATCATAATGGAATTTTACATTATGACATCATAATGTAGTTTTACATTATGACATCATAATAGAATTTTACATTATGACATCATAATGGAATGTTACATTATGACATCATAATGGAATTTTACATTATGACATCATAATGGAATTTTGCATTATGACATCATAATGGAATTTTGCATTATGACATCATAATGGAATGTTACATTATGACATCATAATGGAATTTTGCATTATGACATCATAATGGAATTTTGCATTATGACATCATAATGGAATGTTACATTATGACATCATAATGGAATTTTGCATTATGACATCATAATGGAATTTTGCATTATGACATCATAATGGAATGTTACATTATGACATCATAATGGAATTTTGCATTATGACATCATAATGGAATGTTACATTATGACATCATAATGGAATTTTGCATTATGACATCATAATGGAATGTTACATTATGACATCATAATGGAATTTTGCATTATGACATCATAATGGAATTTTACATTATGACATCATAATGTAGTTTTACATTATGACATCATAATAGAATTTTACATTATGACATCATAATGGAATTTTACATTATGACATCATAATGGAATTTTGCATTATGACATCATAATGGAATTTTGCATTATGACATCATAATGGAATTTTGCATTATGACATCATAATGGAATGTTACATTATGACATCATAATGGAATTTTGCATTATGACATCATAATGGAATGTTACATTATGACATCATAATGGAATTTTGCATTATGACATCATAATGGAATGTTACATTATGACATCATAATGGAATTTTGCATTATGACATCATAATGGAATGTTACATTATGACATCATAATGGAATTTTACATTATGACCTCATAATGGAATTTTGCATTATGACCTCATAATGGAATTTTACATTATGACCTCATAATGGAATTTTGCATTATGACATCATAATGGAATGTTACATTATGACATCATAATGGAATTTTGCATTATGACATCATAATGGAATGTTACATTATGACATCATAATGGAATTTTACATTATGACCTCATAATGGAATTTTGCATTATGACCTCATAATGGAATTTTACATTATGACCTCATAATGGAATTTTGCATTATGACATCATAATGGAATGTTACATTATGACATCATAATGGAATTTTGCATTATGACATCATAATGGAATGTTACATTATGACATCATAATGGAATTTTGCATTATGACATCATAATGGAATTTTGCATTATGACCTCATAATGGAATTTTGCATTATGACCTCATAATGGAATTTTACATTATGACCTCATAATGGAATTTTGCATTATGACATCATAATGGAATGTTACATTATGACATCATAATGGAATTTTGCATTATGACATCATAATGGAATGTTACATTATGACATCATAATGGAATTTTGCATTATGACATCATAATGGAATTTTGCATTATGACATCATAATGGAATTTTGCATTATGACATCATAATGGAATGTTACATTATGACATCAAAAGGGAATTTTGCATTATGACATCATAATGGAATTTTACATTATGACATCATAATGGAATTTTGCATTATGACCTCATAATGGAATGTTACATTATGCCATCATAATGGAATTTTGCATTATGACATCATAATGGAATTTTGCATTATGACCTCATAATGGAATGTTACATTATGCCATCATAATGGAATTTTGCATTATGACATCATAATGGAATGTTACATTATGACATCATAATGGAATTTTGCATTATGACATCATAATGGAAAGTTACATTATGACATCATAATGGAATTTTGCATTATGACATCATAATGGAATTTTACATTATGACATCATAATGTAGTTTTACATTATGACATCATAATAGAATTTTACATTATGACATCATAATGGAATTTTACATTATGACATCATAATGGAATGTTACATTATGACATCATAATGGAATTTTGCATTATGACATCATAATGGAATTTTGCATTATGACATCATAATGGAATTTTGCATTATGACATCATAATGGAATGTTACATTATGACATCATAATGGAATTTTGCATTATGACATCATAATGGAATGTTACATTATGACATCATAATGGAATTTTGCATTATGACATCATAATGGAATGTTACATTATGACATCATAATGGAATTTTTCATTATGACATCATAATGGAATTTTACATTATGACATCATAATGTAGTTTTACATTATGACATCATAATAGAATTTTACATTATGACATCATAATGGAATTTTACATTATGACATCATAATGGAATTTTACATTATGACATCATAATGGAATTTTGCATTATGACATCATAATGGAATTTTACATTATGACATCATAATGGAATTTTGCATTATGACATCATAATGGAATTTTACATTAAGACATCATAATGGAATTTTGCATTATGACATCATAATGGAATTTTGCATTATGACATCATAATGGAATGTTACATTATGACATCAAAATGGAATTTTGCATTATGACATCATAATGGAATTTTGCATTATGACCTCATAATGGAATTTTACATTATGACCTCATAATGGAATTTTGCATTATGACATCATAATGGAATGTTACATTATGACATCATAATGGAATTTTGCATTATGACATCATAATGGAATGTTACATTATGACATCATAATGGAATTTTGCATTATGACATCATAATGAAATTTTACATTATGACATCATAATGTAGTTTTACATTATGACATCATAATAGAATTTTACATTATGACATCATAATGGAATTTTGCATTATGACATCATAATGGAATTTTGCATTATGACATCATAATGGAATGTTACATTATGACATCATAATGGAATTTTGCATTATGACATCATAATGGAATGTTACATTATGACATCATAATGGAATTTTGCATTATGACATCATAATGGAATTTTGCATTATGACATCATAATGGAATTTTGCATTATGACATCATAATGGAATTTTGCATTATGACATCATAATGGAATGTTACATTATGACATCAAAAGGGAATTTTGCATTATGACATCATAATGGAATTTTACATTATGACATCATAATGGAATTTTGCATTATGACATCATAATGGAATTTTGCATTATGACATCATAATGGAATTTTGCATTATGACATCATAATGGAATTTTGCATTATGACATCATAATGGAATGTTACATTATGACATCATAATGGAATTTTGCATTATGACATCATAATGGAATGTTACATTATGACATCATAATGGAATTTTGCATTATGACATCATAATGGAATTTTACATTATGACATCATAATGGAATTTTGCATTATGACATCATAATGGAATTTTGCATTATGACATCATAATGGAATGTTACATTATGACATCATAATGGAATTTTGCATTATGACCTCATAATGGAATTTTACGTTATGACCTCATAATGGAATTTTGCGTTATGACCTCATAATGGAATGTTACATTATGACATCAAAAGGGAATTTTGCATTATGACATCATAATGGAATTTTACATTATGACATCATAATGGAATTTTGCATTATGACATCATAATGGAATTTTGCATTATGACATCATAATGGAATTTTGCATTATGACATCATAATGGAATTTTGCATTATGACATCATAATGGAATTTTGCATTATGACATCATAATGGAATGTTACATTATGACATCATAATGGAATTTTGCATTATGACATCATAATGGAATGTTACATTATGACATCATAATGGAATTTTGCATTATGACATCATAATGGAATTTTGCATTATGACATCATAATGGAATTTTACATTATGACCTCATAATGGAATTTTGCATTATGACATCATAATGGAATGTTACATTATGACATCATAATGGAATTTTGCATTATGACATCATAATGGAATGTAACATTATGACATCATAATGGAATTTTGCATTATGACATCATAATGGAAAGTTACATTATGACATCATAATGGAATTTTGCATTATGACATCATAATGGAATTTTACATTATGACATCATAATGTAGTTTTACATTATGACATCATAATAGAATTTTACATTATGACATCATAATGGAATTTTACATTATGACATCATAATGGAATGTTACATTATGACATCATAATGGAATTTTGCATTATGACATCATAATGGAATTTTGCATTATGACATCATAATGGAATTTTGCATTATGACATCATAATGGAATGTTACATTATGACATCATAATGGAATTTTGCATTATGACATCATAATGGAATTTTGCATTATGACATCATAATGGAATTTTACATTATGACATCATAATGGAATTTTGCATTATGACATCATAATGGAATTTTGCATTATGACATCATAATGGAATGTTACATTATGACATCGTAATGGAATTTTGCA
The DNA here is from genome assembly GCF_035609145.1 of Eleutherodactylus coqui. Classification (NCBI taxonomy): domain Eukaryota; kingdom Metazoa; phylum Chordata; class Amphibia; order Anura; family Eleutherodactylidae; genus Eleutherodactylus; species Eleutherodactylus coqui. Next base: position 137,091 of record NW_027102118.1, on the reverse strand, counting down.
TTATGACATCATAATGGAATTTTACATTATGACATCATAATGGAATTTTGCATTATGACATCATAATGGAATTTTGCATTATGACATCGTAATGGAATTTTGCATTATGACATCGTAATGGAATTTTACATTATGACATCGTAATGGAATGTTACATTATGACATCATAATGGAATGTTACATTATGACATCATAATGGAATGTTACATTATGACATCATAATGGAATGTTACATTATGACATCATAATGGTATTTTGCATTATGACATCATAATGGAATTTTGCATTATGACATCATAATGGAATTTTGCATTATGACATGATAATGGAATTTTGCATTATGACATCATAATAGAATGTTACATTATGACATCATAATGGAATGTTACATTATGACATCATAATGGAATTTTGCATTATGACCTCATAATGGAATTTTACATTATGACCTCATAATGGAATTTTGCATTATGACATCATAATGGAATGTTACATTATGACATCAAAAGGGAATTTTGCATTATGACATCATAATGGAATTTTACATTATGACATCATAATGGAATTTTGCATTATGACATCATAATGGAATTTTGCATTATGACATCATAATGGAATTTTGCATTATGACATCATAATGGAATTTTGCATTATGACATCATAATGGAATTTTACATTATGACATCATAATGGAATTTTGCATTATGACATCATAATGGAATTTTGCATTATGACATCATAATGGAATGTTACATTATGACATCAAAATGGAATTTTGCATTATGACATCATAATGGAATTTTGCATTATGACCTCATAATGGAATTTTACATTATGACCTCATAATGGAATTTTGCATTATGACATCATAATGGAATGTTACATTATGACATCATAATGGAATTTTGCATTATGACATCATAATGGAATGTTACATTATGACATCATAATGGAATTTTGCATTATGACATCATAATGGAATTTTACATTATGACATCGTAATGGAATGTTACATTATGACATCGTAATGGAATGTTACATTATGACATCGTAATGGAATTTTGCATTATGACATCATAATGGAATTTTACATTATGACATCATAATGGAATTTTGCATTATGACATCATAATGGAATTTTGCATTATGACATCGTAATGGAATTTTGCATTATGACATCGTAATGGAATTTTACATTATGACATCGTAATGGAATGTTACATTATGACATCATAATGGAATGTTACATTATGACATCATAATGGAATGTTACATTATGACATCATAATGGTATTTTGCATTATGACATCATAATGGAATTTTGCATTATGACATCATAATGGAATTTTGCATTATGACATCATAATGGAATTTTGCATTATGACATCATAATGGAATGTTACATTATGACATCATAATGGAATTTTGCATTATGACCTCATAATGGAATTTTACATTATGACCTCATAATGGAATTTTGCATTATGACATCATAATGGAATGTTACATTATGACATCAAAAGGGAATTTTGCATTATGACATCATAATGGAATTTTACATTATGACATCATAATGGAATTTTGCATTATGACATCATAATGGAATTTTGCATTATGACATCATAATGGAATTTTGCATTATGACCTCATAATGGAATTTTACATTATGACCTCATAATGGAATTTTGCATTATGACCTCATAATGGAATGTTACATTATGACGTCATAATGTAATTTTGCATTATGACATCATAATGGAATGTTACATTATGACATCATAATGGAATTTTGCATTATGACATCATAATGGAATTTTACATTATGACATCATAATGGAATTTTGCATTATGACATCATAATGGAATGTTACATTATGACATCATAATGGAATTTTGCATTATGACATTATAATGGAATGTTACATTATGACATCATAATGGAATTTTGCATTATGACATCATAATGGAATGTTACATTATGACATCATAATGGAATTTTGCATTATGACATCATAATGGAATTTTACATTATGACATCATAATGTAGTTTTACATTATGACATCATAATAGAATTTTACATTATGACATCATAATGGAATGTTACATTATGACATCATAATGGAATTTTACATTATGACATCATAATGGAATTTTGCATTATGACATCATAATGGAATTTTGCATTATGACATCATAATGGAATGTTACATTATGACATCATAATGGAATTTTGCATTATGACATCATAATGGAATTTTGCATTATGACATCATAATGGAATGTTACATTATGACATCATAATGGAATTTTGCATTATGACATCATAATGGAATTTTGCATTATGACATCATAATGGAATGTTACATTATGACATCATAATGGAATTTTGCATTATGACATCATAATGGAATGTTACATTATGACATCATAATGGAATTTTGCATTATGACATCATAATGGAATGTTACATTATGACATCATAATGGAATTTTGCATTATGACATCATAATGGAATTTTACATTATGACATCATAATGTAGTTTTACATTATGACATCATAATAGAATTTTACATTATGACATCATAATGGAATTTTACATTATGACATCATAATGGAATTTTGCATTATGACATCATAATGGAATTTTGCATTATGACATCATAATGGAATTTTGCATTATGACATCATAATGGAATGTTACATTATGACATCATAATGGAATTTTGCATTATGACATCATAATGGAATGTTACATTATGACATCATAATGGAATTTTGCATTATGACATCATAATGGAATGTTACATTATGACATCATAATGGAATTTTGCATTATGACATCATAATGGAATGTTACATTATGACATCATAATGGAATTTTACATTATGACCTCATAATGGAATTTTGCATTATGACCTCATAATGGAATTTTACATTATGACCTCATAATGGAATTTTGCATTATGACATCATAATGGAATGTTACATTATGACATCATAATGGAATTTTGCATTATGACATCATAATGGAATGTTACATTATGACATCATAATGGAATTTTACATTATGACCTCATAATGGAATTTTGCATTATGACCTCATAATGGAATTTTACATTATGACCTCATAATGGAATTTTGCATTATGACATCATAATGGAATGTTACATTATGACATCATAATGGAATTTTGCATTATGACATCATAATGGAATGTTACATTATGACATCATAATGGAATTTTGCATTATGACATCATAATGGAATTTTGCATTATGACCTCATAATGGAATTTTGCATTATGACCTCATAATGGAATTTTACATTATGACCTCATAATGGAATTTTGCATTATGACATCATAATGGAATGTTACATTATGACATCATAATGGAATTTTGCATTATGACATCATAATGGAATGTTACATTATGACATCATAATGGAATTTTGCATTATGACATCATAATGGAATTTTGCATTATGACATCATAATGGAATTTTGCATTATGACATCATAATGGAATGTTACATTATGACATCAAAAGGGAATTTTGCATTATGACATCATAATGGAATTTTACATTATGACATCTTAATGGAATTTTGCATTATGACATCATAATGGAATTTTGCATTATGACATCATAATGGAATTTTGCATTATGACATCTTAATGGAATTTTGCATTATGACATCATAATGGAATTTTGCATTATGACATCATAATGGAATGTTACATTATGACATCATAATGGAATTTTGCATTATGACATCATAATGGAATGTTACATTATGACATCATAATGGAATTTTGCATTATGACATCATAATGGAATGTTACATTATGACATCATAATGGAATTTTTCATTATGACATCATAATGGAATTTTACATTATGACATCATAATGTAGTTTTACATTATGACATCATAATAGAATTTTACATTATGACATCATAATGGAATTTTACATTATGACATCATAATGGAATTTTACATTATGACATCATAATGGAATTTTGCATTATGACATCATAATGGAATTTTACATTATGACATCATAATGGAATTTTGCATTATGACATCATAATGGAATTTTACATTATGACATCATAATGGAATTTTGCATTATGACATCATAATGGAATTTTGCATTATGACATCATAATGGAATGTTACATTATGACATCAAAATGGAATTTTGCATTATGACATCATAATGGAATTTTGCATTATGACCTCATAATGGAATTTTACATTATGACCTCATAATGGAATTTTGCATTATGACATCATAATGGAATGTTACATTATGACATCATAATGGAATTTTGCATTATGACATCATAATGGAATTTTACATTATGACATCATAATGGAATTTTGCATTATGACATCATAATGGAATTTTGCATTATGACATCATAATGGAATGTTACATTATGACATCAAAAGGGAATTTTGCATTATGACATCATAATGGAATTTTGCATTATGACATCATAATGGAATGTTACATTATGACATCAAAAGGGAATTTTGCATTATGACATCATAATGGAATTTTACATTATGACATCATAATGGAATTTTGCATTATGACATCATAATGGAATTTTGCATTATGACATCATAATGGAATGTTACATTATGACATCATAATGGAATTTTGCATTATGACATCATAATGGAATGTTACATTATGACATCATAATGGAATTTTGCATTATGACATCATAATGGAATTTTGCATTATGACCTCATAATGGAATGTTACATTATGCCATCATAATGGAATTTTGCATTATGACATCATAATGGAATTTTACATTATGACATCATAATGGAATTTTGCATTATGACATCATAATGGAATTTTGCATTATGACATCATAATGGAATGTTACATTATGACATCATAATGGAATTTTGCATTATGACATCATAATGGAATTTTGCATTATGACATCATAATGGAATGTTACATTATGACATCATAATGGAATTTTGCATTATGACATCATAATGGAATGTTACATTATGACATCATAATGGAATTTTGCATTATGACATCATAATGGAATTTTGCATTATGACCTCATAATGGAATGTTACATTATGCCATCATAATGGAATTTTGCATTATGACATCATAATGGAATGTTACATTATGACATCATAATGGAATTTTGCATTATGACATCATAATGGAATGTTACATTATGACATCATAATGGAATTTTGCATTATGACATCATAATGGAATGTTACATTATGACATCATAATGGAATTTTACATTATGACCTCATAATGGAATTTTGCATTATGACCTCATAATGGAATTTTACATTATGACCTCATAATGGAATTTTGCATTATGACATCATAATGGAATGTTACATTATGACATCATAATGGAATTTTGCATTATGACATCATAATGGAATGTTACATTATGACATCATAATGGAATTTTGCATTATGACATCATAATGGAATTTTGCATTATGACCTCATAATGGAATTTTGCATTATGACCTCATAATGGAATTTTACATTATGACCTCATAATGGAATTTTGCATTATGACATCATAATGGAATGTTACATTATGACATCATAATGGAATTTTGCATTATGACATCATAATGGAATGTTACATTATGACATCATAATGGAATTTTGCATTATGACATCATAATGGAATTTTGCATTATGACATCATAATGGAATTTTGCATTATGACATCATAATGGAATGTTACATTATGACATCAAAAGGGAATTTTGCATTATGACATCATAATGGAATTTTACATTATGACATCTTAATGGAATTTTGCATTATGACATCATAATGGAATTTTGCATTATGACATCATAATGGAATTTTGCATTATGACATCTTAATGGAATTTTGCATTATGACATCATAATGGAATTTTGCATTATGACATCATAATGGAATGTTACATTATGACATCATAATGGAATTTTGCATTATGACATCATAATGGAATGTTACATTATGACATCATAATGGAATTTTGCATTATGACATCATAATGGAATGTTACATTATGACATCATAATGGAATTTTTCATTATGACATCATAATGGAATTTTACATTATGACATCATAATGTAGTTTTACATTATGACATCATAATAGAATTTTACATTATGACATCATAATGGAATTTTACATTATGACATCATAATGGAATTTTACATTATGACATCATAATGGAATTTTGCATTATGACATCATAATGGAATTTTACATTATGACATCATAATGGAATTTTGCATTATGACATCATAATGGAATTTTACATTATGACATCATAATGGAATTTTGCATTATGACATCATAATGGAATTTTGCATTATGACATCATAATGGAATGTTACATTATGACATCAAAATGGAATTTTGCATTATGACATCATAATGGAATTTTGCATTATGACCTCATAATGGAATTTTACATTATGACCTCATAATGGAATTTTGCATTATGACATCATAATGGAATGTTACATTATGACATCATAATGGAATTTTGCATTATGACATCATAATGGAATTTTACATTATGACATCATAATGGAATTTTGCATTATGACATCATAATGGAATTTTGCATTATGACATCATAATGGAATGTTACATTATGACATCAAAAGGGAATTTTGCATTATGACATCATAATGGAATTTTGCATTATGACATCATAATGGAATGTTACATTATGACATCAAAAGGGAATTTTGCATTATGACATCATAATGGAATTTTACATTATGACATCATAATGGAATTTTGCATTATGACATCATAATGGAATTTTGCATTATGACATCATAATGGAATGTTACATTATGACATCATAATGGAATTTTGCATTATGACATCATAATGGAATGTTACATTATGACATCATAATGGAATTTTGCATTATGACATCATAATGGAATTTTGCATTATGACCTCATAATGGAATGTTACATTATGCCATCATAATGGAATTTTGCATTATGACATCATAATGGAATTTTGCATTATGACCTCATAATGGAATGTTACATTATGCCATCATAATGGAATTTTGCATTATGACATCATAATGGAATGTTACATTATGACATCATAATGGAATTTTGCATTATGACATCATAATGGAAAGTTACATTATGACATCATAATGGAATTTTGCATTATGACATCATAATGGAATTTTACATTATGACATCATAATGTAGTTTTACATTATGACATCATAATAGAATTTTACATTATGACATCATAATGGAATTTTACATTATGACATCATAATGGAATGTTACATTATGACATCATAATGGAATTTTGCATTATGACATCATAATGGAATTTTGCATTATGACATCATAATGGAATTTTGCATTATGACATCATAATGGAATGTTACATTATGACATCATAATGGAATTTTGCATTATGACATCATAATGGAATGTTACATTATGACATCATAATGGAATTTTGCATTATGACATCATAATGGAATGTTACATTATGACATCATAATGGAATTTTTCATTATGACATCATAATGGAATTTTACATTATGACATCATAATGTAGTTTTACATTATGACATCATAATAGAATTTTACATTATGACATCATAATGGAATTTTACATTATGACATCATAATGGAATTTTACATTATGACATCATAATGGAATTTTGCATTATGACATCATAATGGAATTTTACATTATGACATCATAATGGAATTTTGCATTATGACATCATAATGGAATTTTACATTAAGACATCATAATGGAATTTTGCATTATGACATCATAATGGAATTTTGCATTATGACATCATAATGGAATGTTACATTATGACATCAAAATGGAATTTTGCATTATGACATCATAATGGAATTTTGCATTATGACCTCATAATGGAATTTTACATTATGACCTCATAATGGAATTTTGCATTATGACATCATAATGGAATGTTACATTATGACATCATAATGGAATTTTGCATTATGACATCATAATGGAATGTTACATTATGACATCATAATGGAATTTTGCATTATGACATCATAATGAAATTTTACATTATGACATCATAATGTAGTTTTACATTATGACATCATAATAGAATTTTACATTATGACATCATAATGGAATTTTGCATTATGACATCATAATGGAATTTTGCATTATGACATCATAATGGAATGTTACATTATGACATCATAATGGAATTTTGCATTATGACATCATAATGGAATGTTACATTATGACATCATAATGGAATTTTGCATTATGACATCATAATGGAATTTTGCATTATGACATCATAATGGAATTTTGCATTATGACATCATAATGGAATTTTGCATTATGACATCATAATGGAATGTTACATTATGACATCAAAAGGGAATTTTGCATTATGACATCATAATGGAATTTTACATTATGACATCATAATGGAATTTTGCATTATGACATCATAATGGAATTTTGCATTATGACATCATAATGGAATTTTGCATTATGACATCATAATGGAATTTTGCATTATGACATCATAATGGAATGTTACATTATGACATCATAATGGAATTTTGCATTATGACATCATAATGGAATGTTACATTATGACATCATAATGGAATTTTGCATTATGACATCATAATGGAATTTTACATTATGACATCATAATGGAATTTTGCATTATGACATCATAATGGAATTTTGCATTATGACATCATAATGGAATGTTACATTATGACATCATAATGGAATTTTGCATTATGACCTCATAATGGAATTTTACGTTATGACCTCATAATGGAATTTTGCGTTATGACCTCATAATGGAATGTTACATTATGACATCAAAAGGGAATTTTGCATTATGACATCATAATGGAATTTTACATTATGACATCATAATGGAATTTTGCATTATGACATCATAATGGAATTTTGCATTATGACATCATAATGGAATTTTGCATTATGACATCATAATGGAATTTTGCATTATGACATCATAATGGAATTTTGCATTATGACATCATAATGGAATGTTACATTATGACATCATAATGGAATTTTGCATTATGACATCATAATGGAATGTTACATTATGACATCATAATGGAATTTTGCATTATGACATCATAATGGAATTTTGCATTATGACATCATAATGGAATTTTACATTATGACCTCATAATGGAATTTTGCATTATGACATCATAATGGAATGTTACATTATGACATCATAATGGAATTTTGCATTATGACATCATAATGGAATGTAACATTATGACATCATAATGGAATTTTGCATTATGACATCATAATGGAAAGTTACATTATGACATCATAATGGAATTTTGCATTATGACATCATAATGGAATTTTACATTATGACATCATAATGTAGTTTTACATTATGACATCATAATAGAATTTTACATTATGACATCATAATGGAATTTTACATTATGACATCATAATGGAATGTTACATTATGACATCATAATGGAATTTTGCATTATGACATCATAATGGAATTTTGCATTATGACATCATAATGGAATTTTGCATTATGACATCATAATGGAATGTTACATTATGACATCATAATGGAATTTTGCATTATGACATCATAATGGAATTTTGCATTATGACATCATAATGGAATTTTACATTATGACATCATAATGGAATTTTGCATTATGACATCATAATGGAATTTTGCATTATGACATCATAATGGAATGTTACATTATGACATCGTAATGGAATTTTGCATTATGACATCATAATGGAATTTTACATTATGACATCATAATGGAATTTTGCATTATGACATCATAATGGAATTTTGCATTATGACATCGTAATGGAATTTTGCATTATGACATCGTAATGGAATTTTACATTATGACATCGTAATGGAATGTTACATTATGACATCATAATGGAATGTTACATTATGACATCATAATGGAATGTTACATTATGACATCATAATGGAATGTTACATTATGACATCATAATGGTATTTTGCATTATGACATCATAATGGAATTTTGCATTATGACATCATAATGGAATTTTGCATTATGACATCATAATGGAATTTTGCATTATGACATCATAATAGAATGTTACATTATGACATCATAATGGAATGTTACATTATGACATCATAATGGAATTTTGCATTATGACCTCATAATGGAATTTTACATTATGACCTCATAATGGAATTTTGCATTATGACATCATAATGGAATGTTACATTATGACATCAAAAGGGAATTTTGCATTATGACATCATAATGGAATTTTACATTATGACATCATAATGGAATTTTGCATTATGACATCATAATGGAATTTTGCATTATGACATCATAATGGAATTTTGCATTATGACATCATAATGGAATTTTGCATTATGACATCATAATGGAATTTTACATTATGACATCATAATGGAATTTTGCATTATGACATCATAATGGAATTTTACATTATGACATCAAAATGGAATTTTGCATTATGACATCATAATGGAATTTTGCATTATGACCTCATAATGGAATTTTACATTATGACCTCATAATGGAATTTTGCATTATGACATCATAATGGAATGTTACATTATGACATCATAATGGAATTTTGCATTATGACATCATAATGGAATGTTACATTATGACATCATAATGGAATTTTGCATTATGACATCATAATGGAATTTTACATTATGACATCGTAATGGAATGTTACATTATGACATCGTAATGGAATGTTACATTATGACATCGTAATGGAATTTTGCATTATGACATCATAATGGAATTTTACATTATGACATCATAATGGAATTTTGCATTATGACATCATAATGGAATTTTGCATTATGACATCGTAATGGAATTTTGCATTATGACATCGTAATGGAATTTTACATTATGACATCGTAATGGAATGTTACATTATGACATCATAATGGAATGTTACATTATGACATCATAATGGAATGTTACATTATGACATCATAATGGTATTTTGCATTATGACATCATAATGGAATTTTGCATTATGACATCATAATGGAATTTTGCATTATGACATCATAATGGAATTTTGCATTATGACATCATAATGGAATGTTACATTATGACATCATAATGGAATGTTACATTATGACATCATAATGGAATTTTACATTATGACATCATAATGGAGTTCTACGTTATGACATCATAATGGAATTTTGCATTATGACATCATAATGGAATTTTGCATTATGACATCATAATGGAATTTTACATTATGACATCATAATGGAATTTTGCATTATGACATCATAATGGAATTTTGCATTATGACATCATAATGGAATTTTGCATTATGACATCATAATGGAATTTTACATTATGACATCGTAATGGAATGTTACATTATGACATCGTAATGGAATTTTGCATTATGACATCATAATGGAATTTTACATTATGACATCATAATGGAATTTTGCATTATGACATCATAATGGAATTTTGCATTATGACATCGTAATGGAATTTTGCATTATGACATCGTAATGGAATTTTACATTATGACATCGTAATGGAATGTTACATTATGACATCATAATGGAATGTTACATTATGACATCATAATGGAATGTTACATTATGACATCATAATGGAATGTTACATTATGACATCATAATGGTATTTTGCATTATGACATCATAATGGAATTTTGCATTATGACATCATAATGGAATTTTGCATTATGACATCATAATGGAATTTTGCATTATGACATCATAATAGAATGTTACATTATGACATCATAATGGAATGTTACATTATGACATCATAATGGAATTTTGCATTATGACCTCATAATGGAATTTTACATTATGACCTCATAATGGAATTTTGCATTATGACATCATAATGGAATGTTACATTATGACATCAAAAGGGAATTTTGCATTATGACATCATAATGGAATTTTACATTATGACATCATAATGGAATTTTGCATTATGACATCATAATGGAATTTTGCATTATGACATCATAATGGAATTTTGCATTATGACATCATAATGGAATTTTGCATTATGACATCATAATGGAATTTTACATTATGACATCATAATGGAATTTTGCATTATGACATCATAATGGAATTTTGCATTATGACATCATAATGGAATGTTACATTATGACATCAAAATGGAATTTTGCATTATGACATCATAATGGAATTTTGCATTATGACCTCATAATGGAATTTTACATTATGACCTCATAATGGAATTTTGCATTATGACATCATAATGGAATGTTACATTATGACATCATAATGGAATTTTGCATTATGACATCATAATGGAATGTTACATTATGACATCATAATGGAATTTTGCATTATGACATCATAATGGAATTTTACATTATGACATCGTAATGGAATGTTACATTATGACATCGTAATGGAATGTTACATTATGACATCGTAATGGAATTTTGCATTATGACATCATAATGGAATTTTACATTATGACATCATAATGGAATTTTGCATTATGACATCATAATGGAATTTTGCATTATGACATCGTAATGGAATTTTGCATTATGACATCGTAATGGAATTTTACATTATGACATCGTAATGGAATGTTACATTATGACATCATAATGGAATGTTACATTATGACATCATAATGGAATGTTACATTATGACATCATAATGGTATTTTGCATTATGACATCATAATGGAATTTTGCATTATGACATCATAATGGAATTTTGCATTATGACATCATAATGGAATTTTGCATTATGACATCATAATGGAATGTTACATTATGACATCATAATGGAATGTTACATTATGACATCATAATGGAATTTTACATTATGACATCATAATGGAGTTCTACGTTATGACATCATAATGGAATTTTGCATTATGACATCATAATGGAATTTTGCATTATGACATCATAATGGAATTTTACATTATGACATCATAATGGAATTTTGCATTATGACATCATAATGGAATTTTGCATTATGACATCATAATGGAATTTTGCATTATGACATCATAATGGAATTTTACATTATGACATCGTAATGGAATGTTACATTATGACATCGTAATGGAATTTTGCATTATGACATCATAATGGAATTTTACATTATGACATCATAATGGAATTTTGCATTATGACATCATAATGGAATTTTGCATTATGACATCGTAATGGAATTTTGCATTATGACATCGTAATGGAATTTTACATTATGACATCGTAATGGAATGTTACATTATGACATCATAATGGAATGTTACATTATGACATCATAATGGAATGTTACATTATGACATCATAATGGAATGTTACATTATGACATCATAATGGTATTTTGCATTATGACATCATAATGGAATTTTGCATTATGACATCATAATGGAATTTTGCATTATGACATCATAATGGAATTTTGCATTATGACATCATAATAGAATGTTACATTATGACATCATAATGGAATGTTACATTATGACATCATAATGGAATTTTGCATTATGACCTCATAATGGAATTTTACATTATGACCTCATAATGGAATTTTGCATTATGACATCATAATGGAATGTTACATTATGACATCAAAAGGGAATTTTGCATTATGACATCATAATGGAATTTTACATTATGACATCATAATGGAATTTTGCATTATGACATCATAATGGAATTTTGCATTATGACATCATAATGGAATTTTGCATTATGACATCATAATGGAATTTTGCATTATGACATCATAATGGAATTTTACATTATGACATCATAATGGAATTTTGCATTATGACATCATAATGGAATTTTGCATTATGACATCATAATGGAATGTTACATTATGACATCAAAATGGAATTTTGCATTATGACATCATAATGGAATTTTGCATTATGACCTCATAATGGAATTTTACATTATGACCTCATAATGGAATTTTGCATTATGACATCATAATGGAATGTTACATTATGACATCATAATGGAATTTTGCATTATGACATCATAATGGAATGTTACATTATGACATCATAATGGAATTTTGCATTATGACATCATAATGGAATTTTACATTATGACATCGTAATGGAATGTTACATTATGACATCGTAATGGAATGTTACATTATGACATCGTAATGGAATTTTGCATTATGACATCATAATGGAATTTTACATTATGACATCATAATGGAATTTTGCATTATGACATCATAATGGAATTTTGCATTATGACATCGTAATGGAATTTTGCATTATGACATCGTAATGGAATTTTACATTATGACATCGTAATGGAATGTTACATTATGACATCATAATGGAATGTTACATTATGACATCATAATGGAATGTTACATTATGACATCATAATGGTATTTTGCATTATGACATCATAATGGAATTTTGCATTATGACATCATAATGGAATTTTGCATTATGACATCATAATGGAATTTTGCATTATGACATCATAATGGAATGTTACATTATGACATCATAATGGAATGTTACATTATGACATCATAATGGAATTTTACATTATGACATCATAATGGAGTTCTACGTTATGACATCATAATGGAATTTTGCATTATGACATCATAATGGAATTTTGCATTATGACATCATAATGGAATTTTACATTATGACATCATAATGGAATTTTGCATTATGACATCATAATGGAATTTTGCATTATGACATCATAATGGAATTTTGCATTATGACATCATAATGGAATTTTACATTATGACATCGTAATGGAATGTTACATTATGACATTGTAATGGAATTTTGCATTATGACATCATAATGGAATTTTACATTATGACATCATAATGGAATTTTGCATTATGACATCATAATGGAATTTTGCATTATGACATCGTAATGGAATTTTGCATTATGACATCGTAATGGAATTTTACATTATGACATCGTAATGGAATGTTACATTATGACATCATAATGGAATGTTACATTATGACATCATAATGGAATGTTACATTATGACATCATAATGGAATGTTACATTATGACATCATAATGGTATTTTGCATTATGACATCATAATGGAATTTTGCATTATGACATCATAATGGAATTTTGCATTATGACATCATAATGGAATTTTGCATTATGACATCATAATAGAATGTTACATTATGACATCATAATGGAATGTTACATTATGACATCATAATGGAATTTTGCATTATGACCTCATAATGGAATTTTACATTATGACCTCATAATGGAATTTTGCATTATGACATCATAATGGAATGTTACATTATGACATCAAAAGGGAATTTTGCATTATGACATCATAATGGAATTTTACATTATGACATCATAATGGAATTTTGCATTATGACATCATAATGGAATTTTGCATTATGACATCATAATGGAATTTTGCATTATGACATCATAATGGAATTTTGCATTATGACATCATAATGGAATTTTACATTATGACATCATAATGGAATTTTGCATTATGACATCATAATGGAATTTTGCATTATGACATCATAATGGAATGTTACATTATGACATCAAAATGGAATTTTGCATTATGACATCATAATGGAATTTTGCATTATGACCTCATAATGGAATTTTACATTATGACCTCATAATGGAATTTTGCATTATGACATCATAATGGAATGTTACATTATGACATCATAATGGAATTTTGCATTATGACATCATAATGGAATGTTACATTATGACATCATAATGGAATTTTGCATTATGACATCATAATGGAATTTTACATTATGACATCGTAATGGAATGTTACATTATGACATCGTAATGGAATGTTACATTATGACATCGTAATGGAATTTTGCATTATGACATCATAATGGAATTTTACATTATGACATCATAATGGAATTTTGCATTATGACATCATAATGGAATTTTGCATTATGACATCGTAATGGAATTTTGCATTATGACATCGTAATGGAATTTTACATTATGACATCGTAATGGAATGTTACATTATGACATCATAATGGAATGTTACATTATGACATCATAATGGAATGTTACATTATGACATCATAATGGTATTTTGCATTATGACATCATAATGGAATTTTGCATTATGACATCATAATGGAATTTTGCATTATGACATCATAATGGAATTTTGCATTATGACATCATAATGGAATGTTACATTATGACATCATAATGGAATGTTACATTATGACATCATAATGGAATTTTGCATTATGACCTCATAATGGAATTTTACATTATGACCTCATAATGGAATTTTGCATTATGACATCATAATGGAATGTTACATTATGACATCAAAAGGGAATTTTGCATTATGACATCATAATGGAATTTTACATTATGACATCATAATGGAATTTTGCATTATGACATCATAATGGAATTTTGCATTATGACATCATAATGGAATTTTGCATTATGACCTCATAATGGAATTTTACATTATGACCTCATAATGGAATTTTGCATTATGACCTCATAATGGAATGTTACATTATGACGTCATAATGTAATTTTGCATTATGACATCATAATGGAATGTTACATTATGACATCATAATGGAATTTTGCATTATGACATCATAATGGAATTTTACATTATGACATCATAATGGAATTTTGCATTATGACATCATAATGGAATGTTACATTATGACATCATAATGGAATTTTGCATTATGACATTATAATGGAATGTTACATTATGACATCATAATGGAATTTTGCATTATGACATCATAATGGAATGTTACATTATGACATCATAATGGAATTTTGCATTATGACATCATAATGGAATTTTACATTATGACATCATAATGTAGTTTTACATTATGACATCATAATAGAATTTTACATTATGACATAATAATGGAATGTTACATTATGACATCATAATGGAATTTTACATTATGACATCATAATGGAATTTTGCATTATGACATCATAATGGAATTTTGCATTATGACATCATAATGGAATGTTACATTATGACATCATAATGGAATTTTGCATTATGACATCATAATGGAATTTTGCATTATGACATCATAATGGAATGTTACATTATGACATCATAATGGAATTTTGCATTATGACATCATAATGGAATTTTGCATTATGACATCATAATGGAATGTTACATTATGACATCATAATGGAATTTTGCATTATGACATCATAATGGAATGTTACATTATGACATCATAATGGAATTTTGCATTATGACATCATAATGGAATGTTACATTATGACATCATAATGGAATTTTGCATTATGACATCATAATGGAATTTTACATTATGACATCATAATGTAGTTTTACATTATGACATCATAATAGAATTTTACATTATGACATCATAATGGAATTTTACATTATGACATCATAATGGAATTTTGCATTATGACATCATAATGGAATTTTGCATTATGACATCATAATGGAATTTTGCATTATGACATCATAATGGAATGTTACATTATGACATCATAATGGAATTTTGCATTATGACATCATAATGGAATGTTACATTATGACATCATAATGGAATTTTGCATTATGACATCATAATGGAATGTTACATTATGACATCATAATGGAATTTTGCATTATGACATCATAATGGAATGTTACATTATGACATCATAATGGAATTTTACATTATGACCTCATAATGGAATTTTGCATTATGACCTCATAATGGAATTTTACATTATGACCTCATAATGGAATTTTGCATTATGACATCATAATGGAATGTTACATTATGACATCATAATGGAATTTTGCATTATGACATCATAATGGAATGTTACATTATGACATCATAATGGAATTTTACATTATGACCTCATAATGGAATTTTGCATTATGACCTCATAATGGAATTTTACATTATGACCTCATAATGGAATTTTGCATTATGACATCATAATGGAATGTTACATTATGACATCATAATGGAATTTTGCATTATGACAACATAATGGAATGTTACATTATGACATCATAATGGAATTTTGCATTATGACATCATAATGGAATTTTGCATTATGACCTCATAATGGAATTTTGCATTATGACCTCATAATGGAATTTTACATTATGACCTCATAATGGAATTTTGCATTATGACATCATAATGGAATGTTACATTATGACATCATAATGGAATTTTGCATTATGACATCATAATGGAATGTTACATTATGACATCATAATGGAATTTTGCATTATGACATCATAATGGAATTTTGCATTATGACATCATAATGGAATTTTGCATTATGACATCATAATGGAATGTTACATTATGACATCAAAAGGGAATTTTGCATTATGACATCATAATGGAATTTTACATTATGACATCATAATGGAATTTTGCATTATGACATCATAATGGAATTTTGCATTATGACATCATAATGGAATTTTGCATTATGACATCTTAATGGAATTTTGCATTATGACATCATAATGGAATTTTGCATTATGACATCATAATGGAATGTTACATTATGACATCATAATGGAATTTTGCATTATGACATCATAATGGGATGTTACATTATGACATCATAATGGAATTTTGCATTATGACATCATAATGGAATGTTACATTATGACATCATAATGGAATTTTTCATTATGACATCATAATGGAATTTTACATTATGACATCATAATGTAGTTTTACATTATGACATCATAATAGAATTTTACATTATGACATCATAATGGAATTTTACATTATGACATCATAATGGAATTTTACATTATGACATCATAATGGAATTTTGCATTATGACATCATAATGGAATTTTACATTATGACATCATAATGGAATTTTGCATTATGACATCATAATGGAATTTTACATTATGACATCATAATGGAATTTTGCATTATGACATCATAATGGAATTTTGCATTATGACATCATAATGGAATGTTACATTATGACATCAAAATGGAATTTTGCATTATGACATCATAATGGAATTTTGCATTATGACCTCATAATGGAATTTTACATTATGACCTCATAATGGAATTTTGCATTATGACATCATAATGGAATGTTACATTATGACATCATAATGGAATTTTGCATTATGACATCATAATGGAATTTTACATTATGACATCATAATGGAATTTTGCATTATGACATCATAATGGAATTTTACATTATGACATCATAATGTAGTTTTACATTATGACATCATAATAGAATTTTACATTATGACATCATAATGGAATTTTGCATTATGACATCATAATGGAATTTTGCATTATGACATCATAATGGAATGTTACATTATGACATCATAATGGAATTTTGCATTATGACATTATAATGGAATGTTACATTATGACATCATAATGGAATTTTGCATTATGACATTATAATGGAATGTTACATTATGACATCATAATGGAATTTTGCATTATGACATCATAATGGAATGTTACATTATGACATCATAATGGAATTTTGCATTATGACATCATAATGGAATTTTACATTATGACATCATAATGTAGTTTTACATTATGACATCATAATAGAATTTTACATTATGACATCATAATGGAATGTTACATTATGACATCATAATGGAATTTTACATTATGACATCATAATGGAATTTTGCATTATGACATCATAATGGAATTTTGCATTATGACATCATAATGGAATGTTACATTATGACATCATAATGGAATTTTGCATTATGACATCATAATGGAATTTTGCATTATGACATCATAATGGAATGTTACATTATGACATCATAATGGAATTTTGCATTATGACATCATAATGGAATTTTGCATTATGACATCATAATGGAATGTTACATTATGACATCATAATGGAATTTTGCATTATGACATCATAATGGAATGTTACATTATGACATCATAATGGAATTTTGCATTATGACATCATAATGGAATTTTACATTATGACATCATAATGTAGTTTTACATTATGACATCATAATAGAATTTTACATTATGACATCATAATGGAATTTTACATTATGACATCATAATGGAATTTTGCATTATGACATCATAATGGAATTTTGCATTATGACATCATAATGGAATTTTGCATTATGACATCATAATGGAATTTTGCATTATGACATCTTAATGGAATTTTGCATTATTACATCATAATGGAATTTTGCATTATGACATCATAATGGAATGTTACATTATGACATCATAATGGAATTTTGCATTATGACATCATAATGGAATGTTACATTATGACATCATAATGGAATTTTGCATTATGACATCATAATGGAATGTTACATTATGACATCATAATGGAATTTTGCATTATGACATCATAATGGAATTTTGCATTATGACATCATAATGGAATTTTGCATTATGACATCATAATGGAATGTTACATTATGACATCAAAAGGGAATTTTGCATTATGACATCATAATGGAATTTTACATTATGACATCATAATGGAATTTTGCATTATGACATCATAATGGAATTTTGCATTATGACATCATAATGGAATTTTGCATTATGACATCTTAATGGAATTTTGCATTATTACATCATAATGGAATTTTGCATTATGACATCATAATGGAATGTTACATTATGACATCATAATGGAATTTTGCATTATGACATCATAATGGAATGTTACATTATGACATCATAATGGAATTTTGCATTATGACATCATAATGGAATTTTGCATTATGACCTCATAATGGAATGTTACATTATGCCATCATAATGGAATTTTGCATTATGACATCATAATGGAATTTTGCATTATGACCTCATAATGGAATGTTACATTATGCCATCATAATGGAATTTTGCATTATGACATCATAATGGAATGTTACATTATGACATCATAATGGAATTTTGCATTATGACATCATAATGGAAAGTTACATTATGACATCATAATGGAATTTTGCATTATGACATCATAATGGAATTTTGCATTATGACATCATAATGGAATTTTGCATTATGACATCATAATGGAATGTTACATTATGACATCATAATGGAATTTTGCATTATGACATCATAATGGGATTTTACATTATGACATCATAATGGAATTTTGCATTATGACATCATAATGGAATTTTGCATTATGACATCATAATGGAATTTTGCATTATGACATCATAATGGAATTTTGCATTATGACATCATAATGGAATGTTACATTATGACATCATAATGGAATTTTGCATTATGACATCATAATGGAATGTTACATTATGACATCATAATGGAATTTTGCATTATGACATCATAATGGAATGTTACATTATGACATCATAATGGAATTTTTCATTATGACATCATAATGGAATTTTACATTATGACATCATAATGTAGTTTTACATTATGACATCATAATAGAATTTTACATTATGACATCATAATGGAATTTTACATTATGACATCATAATGGAATTTTACATTATGACATCATAATGGAATTTTGCATTATGACATCATAATGGAATTTTACATTATGACATCATAATGGAATTTTGCATTATGACATCATAATGGAATTTTACATTAAGACATCATAATGGAATTTTGCATTATGACATCATAATGGAATTTTGCATTATGACATCATAATGGAATGTTACATTATGACATCAAAATGGAATTTTGCATTATGACATCATAATGGAATTTTGCATTATGACCTCATAATGGAATTTTACATTATGACCTCATAATGGAATTTTGCATTATGACATCATAATGGAATGTTACATTATGACATCATAATGGAATTTTGCATTATGACATCATAATGGAATGTTACATTATGACATCATAATGGAATTTTGCATTATGACATCATAATGAAATTTTACATTATGACATTATAATGTAGTTTTACATTATGACATCATAATAGAATTTTACATTATGACATCATAATGGAATTTTGCATTATGACATCATAATGGAATTTTGCATTATGACATCATAATGGAATGTTACATTATGACATCATAATGGAATTTTGCATTATGACATCATAATGGAATGTTACATTATGACATCATAATGGAATTTTGCATTATGACATCATAATGGAATGTTACATTATGACATCATAATGGAATTTTGCATTATGACATCTTAATGGAATTTTGCATTATGACATCATAATGGAATTTTGCATTATGACATCATAATGGAATTTTGCATTATGACATCATAATGGAATTTTGCATTATGACATCAAAAGGGAATTTTGCATTATGACATCATAATGGAATTTTACATTATGACATCATAATGGAATTTTGCATTATGACATCATAATGGAATTTTGCATTATGACATCATAATGGAATTTTGCATTATGACATCATAATGGAATTTTGCATTATGACATCATAATGGAATTTTGCATTATGACATCATAATGGAATGTTACATTATGACATCATAATGGAATTTTGCATTATGACATCATAATGGAATGTTACATTATGACATCATAATGGAATTTTGCATTATGACATCATAATGGAATTTTACATTATGACATCATAATGGAATTTTGCATTATGACATCATAATGGAATTTTGCATTATGACATCATAATGGAATGTTACATTATGACATCATAATGGAATTTTGCATTATGACCTCATAATGGAATTTTACGTTATGACCTCATAATGGAATTTTGCGTTATGACCTCATAATGGAATGTTACATTATGACATCAAAAGGGAATTTTGCATTATGACATCATAATGGAATTTTACATTATGACATCATAATGGAATTTTGCATTATGACATCATAATGGAATTTTGCATTATGACATCATAATGGAATTTTGCATTATGACATCATAATGGAATTTTGCATTATGACATCATAATGGAATGTTACATTATGACATCATAATGGAATTTTGCATTATGACATCATAATGGAATGTTACATTATGACATCATAATGGAATTTTGCATTATGACATCATAATGGAATGTTACATTATGACATCATAATGGAATTTTGCATTATGACATCATAATGGAATGTTACATTATGACATCATAATGGAATTTTGCATTATGACATCATAATGGAATGTTACATTATGACATCATAATGGAATTTTACATTATGACCTCATAATGGAATTTTGCATTATGACCTCATAATGGAATTTTACATTATGACCTCATAATGGAATTTTGCATTATGACATCATAATGGAATGTTACATTATGACATCATAATGGAATTTTGCATTATGACATCATAATGGAATGTTACATTATGACATCATAATGGAATTTTACATTATGACCTCATAATGGAATTTTGCATTATGACCTCATAATGGAATTTTACATTATGACCTCATAATGGAATTTTACATTATGACCTCATAATGGAATTTTGCATTATGACATCATAATGGAATGTTACATTATGACATCATAATGGAATTTTGCATTATGACATCATAATGGAATGTTACATTATGACATCATAATGGAATTTTGCATTATGACATCATAATGGAATTTTGCATTATGACCTCATAATGGAATTTTGCATTATGACCTCATAATGGAATTTTACATTATGACCTCATAATGGAATTTTGCATTATGACATCATAATGGAATGTTACATTATGACATCATAATGGAATTTTGCATTATGACATCATAATGGAATTTTGCATTATGACATCATAATGGAATGTTACATTATGACATCATAATGGAATTTTGCATTATGACATCATAATGGAATTTTGCATTATGACATCATAATGGAATTTTGCATTATGACATCATAATGGAATGTTACATTATGACATCAAAAGGGAATTTTGCATTATGACATCATAATGGAATTTTACATTATGACATCATAATGGAATTTTGCATTATGACATCATAATGAAATTTTGCATTATGACATCTTAATGGAATTTTGCATTATGACATCATAATGGAATTTTGCATTATGACATCATAATGGAATGTTACATTATGACATCATAATGGAATTTTGCATTATGACATCATAATGGAATGTTACATTATGACATCATAATGGAATTTTGCATTATGACATCATAATGGAATGTTACATTATGACATCATAATGGAATTTTTCATTATGACATCATAATGGAATTTTACATTATGACATCATAATGTAGTTTTACATTATGACATCATAATAGAATTTTACATTATGACATCATAATGGAATTTTACATTATGACATCATAATGGAATTTTACATTATGACATCATAATGGAATTTTGCATTATGACATCATAATGGAATTTTACATTATGACATCATAATGGAATTTTGCATTATGACATCATAATGGAATTTTACATTATGACATCATAATGGAATTTTGCATTATGACATCATAATGGAATTTTGCATTATGACATCATAATGGAATGTTACATTATGACATCAAAATGGAATTTTGCATTATGACATCATAATGGAATTTTGCATTATGACCTCATAATGGAATTTTACATTATGACCTCATAATGGAATTTTGCATTATGACATCATAATGGAATGTTACATTATGACATCATAATGGAATTTTGCATTATGACATCATAATGGAATTTTACATTATGACATCATAATGGAATTTTGCATTATGACATCATAATGGAATTTTACATTATGACATCATAATGGAATTTTGCATTATGACATCATAATGGAATTTTGCATTATGACATCATAATGGAATGTTACATTATGACATCATAATGGAATTTTGCATTATGACATTATAATGGAATGTTACATTATGACATCATAATGGAATTTTGCATTATGACATTATAATGGAATGTTACATTATGACATCATAATGGAATTTTGCATTATGACATCATAATGGAATGTTACATTATGACATCATAATGGAATTTTGCATTATGACATCATAATGGAATTTTACATTATGACATCATAATGTAGTTTTACATTATGACATCATAATAGAATTTTACATTATGACATCATAATGGAATGTTACATTATGACATCATAATGGAATTTTACATTATGACATCATAATGGAATTTTGCATTATGACATCATAATGGAATTTTGCATTATGACATCATAATGGAATGTTACATTATGACATCATAATGGAATTTTGCATTATGACATCATAATGGAATTTTGCATTATGACATCATAATGGAATGTTACATTATGACATCATAATGGAATTTTGCATTATGACATCATAATGGAATTTTGCATTATGACATCATAATGGAATGTTACATTATGACATCATAATGGAATTTTGCATTATGACATCATAATGGAATGTTACATTATGACATCATAATGGAATTTTGCATTATGACATCATAATGGAATGTTACATTATGACATCATAATGGAATTTTGCATTATGACATCATAATGGAATTTTACATTATGACATCATAATGTAGTTTTACATTATGACATCATAATAGAATTTTACATTATGACATCATAATGGAATTTTACATTATGACATCATAATGGAATTTTGCATTATGACATCATAATGGAATTTTGCATTATGACATCATAATGGAATTTTGCATTATGACATCATAATGGAATTTTGCATTATGACATCATAATGGAATTTTGCATTATGACATCTTAATGGAATTTTGCATTATTACATCATAATGGAATTTTGCATTATGACATCATAATGGAATGTTACATTATGACATCATAATGGAATTTTGCATTATGACATCATAATGGAATGTTACATTATGACATCATAATGGAATTTTGCATTATGACATCATAATGGAATGTTACATTATGACATCATAATGGAATTTTGCATTATGACATCATAATGGAATTTTGCATTATGACATCATAATGGGATTTTGCATTATGACATCATAATGGAATGTTACATTATGACATCAAAAGGGAATTTTGCATTATGACATCATAATGGAATTTTACATTATGACATCATAATGGAATTTTGCATTATGACATCATAATGGAATTTTGCATTATGACATCATAATGGAATTTTACATTATGACATCATAATGTAGTTTTACATTATGACATCATAATGGAATGTTACATTATGACATCATAATGGAATTTTGCATTATGACATCATAATGGAATTTTACATTATGACATCATAATGTAGTTTTACATTATGACATCATAATAGAATTTTACATTATGACATCATAATGGAATTTTACATTATGACATCATAATGGAATTTTGCATTATGACATCATAATGGAATTTTGCATTATGACATCATAATGGAATTTTGCATTATGACATCATAATGGAATTTTGCATTATGACATCTTAATGGAATTTTGCATTATTACATCATAATGGAATTTTGCATTATGACATCATAATGGAATGTTACATTATGACATCATAATGGAATTTTGCATTATGACATCATAATGGAATGTTACATTATGACATCATAATGGAATTTTGCATTATGACATCATAATGGAATGTTACATTATGACATCATAATGGAATTTTGCATTATGACATCATAATGGAATTTTGCATTATGACATCATAATGGGATTTTGCATTATGACATCATAATGGAATGTTACATTATGACATCAAAAGGGAATTTTGCATTATGACATCATAATGGAATTTTACATTATGACATCATAATGGAATTTTGCATTATGACATCATAATGGAATTTTGCATTATGACATCATAATGGAATTTTGCATTATGACATCTTAATGGAATTTTGCATTATTACATCATAATGGAATTTTGCATTATGACATCATAATGGAATGTTACATTATGACATCATAATGGAATTTTGCATTATGACATCATAATGGAATGTTACATTATGACATCATAATGGAATTTTGCATTATGACATCATAATGGAATTTTGCATTATGACCTCATAATGGAATGTTACATTATGCCATCATAATGGAATTTTGCATTATGACATCATAATGGAATTTTGCATTATGACCTCATAATGGAATGTTACATTATGCCATCATAATGGAATTTTGCATTATGACATCATAATGGAATGTTACATTATGACATCATAATGGAATTTTGCATTATGACATCATAATGGAAAGTTACATTATGACATCATAATGGAATTTTGCATTATGACATCATAATGGAATTTTACATTATGACATCATAATGTAGTTTTACATTATGACATCATAATAGAATTTTACATTATGACATCATAATGGAATTTTACATTATGACATCATAATGGAATGTTACATTATGACATCATAATGGAATTTTGCATTATGACATCATAATGGAATTTTGCATTATGACATCATAATGGAATTTTGCATTATGACATCATAATGGAATGTTACATTATGACATCATAATGGAATTTTGCATTATGACATCATAATGGAATGTTACATTATGACATCATAATGGAATTTTGCATTATGACATCATAATGGAATGTTACATTATGACATCATAATGGAATTTTTCATTATGACATCATAATGGAATTTTACATTATGACATCATAATGTAGTTTTACATTATGACATCATAATAGAATTTTACATTATGACATCATAATGGAATTTTACATTATGACATCATAATGGAATTTTACATTATGACATCATAATGGAATTTTGCATTATGACATCATAATGGAATTTTACATTATGACATCATAATGGAATTTTGCATTATGACATCATAATGGAATTTTACATTAAGACATCATAATGGAATTTTGCATTATGACATCATAATGGAATTTTGCATTATGACATCATAATGGAATGTTACATTATGACATCAAAATGGAATTTTGCATTATGACATCATAATGGAATTTTGCATTATGACCTCATAATGGAATTTTACATTATGACCTCATAATGGAATTTTGCATTATGACATCATAATGGAATGTTACATTATGACATCATAATGGAATTTTGCATTATGACATCATAATGGAATGTTACATTATGACATCATAATGGAATTTTGCATTATGACATCATAATGAAATTTTACATTATGACATTATAATGTAGTTTTACATTATGACATCATAATAGAATTTTACATTATGACATCATAATGGAATTTTGCATTATGACATCATAATGGAATTTTGCATTATGACATCATAATGGAATGTTACATTATGACATCATAATGGAATTTTGCATTATGACATCATAATGGAATGTTACATTATGACATCATAATGGAATTTTGCATTATGACATCATAATGGAATGTTACATTATGACATCATAATGGAATTTTGCATTATGACATCATAATGGAATTTTGCATTATGACATCATAATGGAATTTTGCATTATGACATCATAATGGAATTTTGCATTATGACATCATAATGGAATGTTACATTATGACATCAAAAGGGAATTTTGCATTATGACATCATAATGGAATTTTACATTATGACATCATAATGGAATTTTGCATTATGACATCATAATGGAATTTTGCATTATGACATCATAATGGAATTTTGCATTATGACATCATAATGGAATTTTGCATTATGACATCATAATGGAATTTTGCATTATGACATCATAATGGAATGTTACATTATGACATCATAATGGAATTTTGCATTATGACATCATAATGGAATGTTACATTATGACATCATAATGGAATTTTGCATTATGACATCATAATGGAATTTTGCATTATGACATCATAATGGAATGTTACATTATGACATCATAATGGAATTTTGCATTATGACCTCATAATGGAATTTTACGTTATGACCTCATAATGGAATTTTGCGTTATGACCTCATAATGGAATGTTACATTATGACATCAAAAGGGAATTTTGCATTATGACATCATAATGGAATTTTACATTATGACATCATAATGGAATTTTGCATTATGACATCATAATGGAATTTTGCATTATGACATCATAATGGAATTTTGCATTATGACATCATAATGGAATTTTGCATTATGACATCATAATGGAATGTTACATTATGACATCATAATGGAATTTTGCATTATGACATCATAATGGAATGTTACATTATGACATCATAATGGAATTTTGCATTATGACATCATAATGGAATTTTGCATTATGACATCATAATGGAATTTTACATTATGACCTCATAATGGAATTTTGCATTATGACATCATAATGGAATGTTACATTATGACATCATAATGGAATTTTGCATTATGACATCATAATGGAATGTAACATTATGACATCATAATGGAATTTTGCATTATGACATCATAATGGAAAGTTACATTATGACATCATAATGGAATTTTGCATTATGACATCATAATGGAATTTTACATTATGACATCATAATGTAGTTTTACATTATGACATCATAATAGAATTTTACATTATGACATCATAATGGAATTTTACATTATGACATCATAATGGAATGTTACATTATGACATCATAATGGAATTTTGCATTATGACATCATAATGGAATTTTGCATTATGACATCATAATGGAATTTTGCATTATGACATCATAATGGAATTTTGCATTATGACATCATAATGGAATTTTGCATTATGACATCATAATGGAATGTTACATTATGACATCATAATGGAATTTTGCATTATGACATCATAATGGAATGTTACATTATGACATCATAATGCAATTTTGCATTATGACATCATAATGTAGTTTTACATTATGACATCATAATGGAGTTTTACATTATGACATCATAATGTAGTTTTACATTATGACATCATAATGGAGTTTTACATTATGACATCATAATGGAATTTTACATTATGACATCATAATGGAATGTTACATTATGACATCATAATGGAATTTTGCATTATGACATCATAATGGAATTTTGCATTATGACATCATAATGGAATTTTGCATTATGACATCATAATGGAATGTTACATTATGACATCATAATGGAATTTTGCATTATGACATCATAATGGAATGTTACATTATGACATCATAATGGAATTTTGCATTATGACATCATAATGGAATGTTACATTATGACATCATAATGGAATTTTACATTATGACATCATAATGTAGTTTTACATTATGACATCATAATGGAGTTTTACATTATGACATCATAATGTAGTTTTACATTATGACATCATAATGGAGTTTTACATTATGACATCATAATGGAATTTTACATTATGACATCATAATGGAATGTTACATTATGACATCATAATGGAATTTTGCATTATGACATCATAATGGAATTTTGCATTATGACATCATAATGGAATTTTGCATTATGACATCATAATGGAATGTTACATTATGACATCATAATGGAATTTTGCATTATGACATCATAATGGAATGTTACATTATGACATCATAATGGAATTTTGCATTATGACATCATAATGGAATGTTACATTATGACATCATAATGGAATTTTGCATTATGACATCATAATGGAATGTTACATTATGACATCATAATGGAATTTTGCATTATGACATCATAATGGAATGTTACATTATGACATCATAATGGAATTTTGCATTATGACATCATAATGAAATTTTACATTATGACATTATAATGTAGTTTTACATTATGACATCATAATAGAATTTTACATTATGACATCATAATGGAATTTTGCATTATGACATCATAATGGAATTTTGCATTATGACATCATAATGGAATGTTACATTATGACATCATAATGGAATTTTGCATTATGACATCATAATGGAATGTTACATTATGACATCATAATGGAATTTTGCATTATGACATCATAATGGAATGTTACATTATGACATCATAATGGAATTTTGCATTATGACATCATAATGGAATTTTGCATTATGACATCATAATGGAATTTTGCATTATGACATCATAATGGAATTTTGCATTATGACATCATAATGGAATGTTACATTATGACATCAAAAGGGAATTTTGCATTATGACATCATAATGGAATTTTACATTATGACATCATAATGGAATTTTGCATTATGACATCATAATGGAATTTTGCATTATGACATCATAATGGAATTTTGCATTATGACATCATAATGGAATTTTGCATTATGACATCATAATGGAATTTTGCATTATGACATCATAATGGAATGTTACATTATGACATCATAATGGAATTTTGCATTATGACATCATAATGGAATGTTACATTATGACATCATAATGGAATTTTGCATTATGACATCATAATGGAATTTTACATTATGACATCATAATGGAATTTTGCATTATGACATCATAATGGAATTTTGCATTATGACATCATAATGGAATGTTACATTATGACATCATAATGGAATTTTGCATTATGACCTCATAATGGAATTTTACGTTATGACCTCATAATGGAATTTTGCGTTATGACCTCATAATGGAATGTTACATTATGACATCAAAAGGGAATTTTGCATTATGACATCATAATGGAATTTTACATTATGACATCATAATGGAATTTTGCATTATGACATCATAATGGAATTTTGCATTATGACATCATAATGGAATTTTGCATTATGACATCATAATGGAATTTTGCATTATGACATCATAATGGAATGTTACATTATGACATCATAATGGAATTTTGCATTATGACATCATAATGGAATGTTACATTATGACATCATAATGGAATTTTGCATTATGACATCATAATGGAATTTTGCATTATGACATCATAATGGAATTTTACATTATGACCTCATAATGGAATTTTGCATTATGACATCATAATGGAATGTTACATTATGACATCATAATGGAATTTTGCATTATGACATCATAATGGAATGTAACATTATGACATCATAATGGAATTTTGCATTATGACATCATAATGGAAAGTTACATTATGACATCATAATGGAATTTTGCATTATGACATCATAATGGAATTTTACATTATGACATCATAATGTAGTTTTACATTATGACATCATAATAGAATTTTACATTATGACATCATAATGGAATTTTACATTATGACATCATAATGGAATGTTACATTATGACATCATAATGGAATGTTGCATTATGACATCATAATGGAATTTTGCATTATGACATCATAATGGAATTTTGCATTATGACATCATAATGGAATGTTACATTATGACATCATAATGGAATTTTGCATTATGACATCATAATGGAATGTTACATTATGACATCATAATGGAATTTTGCATTATGACATCATAATGGAATGTTACATTATGACATCATAATGGAATTTTACATTATGACATCATAATGTAGTTTTACATTATGACATCATAATGGAGTTTTACATTATGACATCATAATGTAGTTTTACATTATGACATCATAATGGAGTTTTACATTATGACATCATAATGGAATTTTACATTATGACATCATAATGGAATTTTACATTATGACATCATAATGGAATTTTACATTATGACATCATAATGGAATTTTGCATTATGACATCATAATGGAATTTTACATTATGACATCATAATGGAATTTTGCATTATGACATCATAATGGAATTTTGCATTATCACATCATAATGGAATGTTACATTATGACATCATAATGGAATTTTGCATTATGACATCATAATGGAATGTTACATTATGACATCATAATGGAATTTTGCATTATGACATCATAATGGAATTTTGCATTATGACCTCATAATGGAATTTTACATTATGACCTCATAATGGAATTTTGCATTATGACCTCATAATGGAATGTTACATTATGACGTCATAATGTAATTTTGCATTATGACATCATAATGGAATGTTACAATATGACATCATAATGGAATTTTGCATTATGACATCATAATGGAATTTTACATTATGACATCATAATGGAGTTCTACGTTATGACATCATAATGGAATTTTGCATTATGACATCATAATGGAATTTTGCATTATGACATCATAATGGAATTTTACATTATGACATCATAATGGAATTTTGCATTATGACATCATAATGGAATTTTGCATTATGACATCATAATGGAATTTTGCATTATGACATCATAATGGAATTTTACATTATGACATCGTAATGGAATGTTACATTATGACATCGTAATGGAATTTTGCATTATGACATCATAATGGAATTTTACATTATGACATCATAATGGAATTTTGCATTATGACATCATAATGGAATTTTGCATTATGACATCGTAATGGAATTTTGCATTATGACATCGTAATGGAATTTTACATTATGACATCGTAATGGAATGTTACATTATGACATCATAATGGAATGTTACATTATGACATCATAATGGAATGTTACATTATGACATCATAATGGAATGTTACATTATGACATCATAATGGAATGTTACATTATGACATCATAATGGTATTTTGCATTATGACATCATAATGGAATTTTGCATTATGACATCATAATGGAATTTTGCATTATGACATCATAATGGAATTTTGCATTATGACATCATAATAGAATGTTACATTATGACATCATAATGGAATGTTACATTATGACATCATAATGGAATTTTGCATTATGACCTCATAATGGAATTTTACATTATGACCTCATAATGGAATTTTGCATTATGACATCATAATGGAATGTTACATTATGACATCAAAAGGGAATTTTGCATTATGACATCATAATGGAATTTTACATTATGACATCATAATGGAATTTTGCATTATGACATCATAATGGAATTTTGCATTATGACATCATAATGGAATTTTGCATTATGACATCATAATGGAATTTTACATTATGACATCATAATGGAATTTTGCATTATGACATCATAATGGAATTTTGCATTATGACATCATAATGGAATTTTACATTATGACCTCATAATGGAATTTTGCATTATGACATCATAATGGAATGTTACATTATGACATCATAATGGAATTTTGCATTATGACATCATAATGGAATGTAACATTATGACATCATAATGGAATTTTGCATTATGACATCATAATGGAAAGTTACATTATGACATCATAATGGAATTTTGCATTATGACATCATAATGGAATTTTACATTATGACATCATAATGTAGTTTTACATTATGACATCATAATAGAATTTTACATTATGACATCATAATGGAATTTTACATTATGACATCATAATGGAATGTTACATTATGACATCATAATGGAATGTTGCATTATGACATCATAATGGAATTTTGCATTATGACATCATAATGGAATTTTGCATTATGACATCATAATGGAATGTTACATTATGACATCATAATGGAATTTTGCATTATGACATCATAATGGAATGTTACATTATGACATCATAATGGAATTTTGCATTATGACATCATAATGGAATGTTACATTATGACATCATAATGGAATTTTGCATTATGACATCATAATGGAATTTTGCATTATGACATCATAATGGAATTTTGCATTATGACATCTTAATGGAATTTTGCATTATTACATCATAATGGAATTTTGCATTATGACATCATAATGGAATGTTACATTATGACATCATAATGGAATTTTGCATTATGACATCATAATGGAATGTTACATTATGACATCATAATGGAATTTTGCATTATGACATCATAATGGAATTTTGCATTATGACCTCATAATGGAATGTTACATTATGCCATCATAATGGAATTTTGCATTATGACATCATAATGGAATTTTGCATTATGACCTCATAATGGAATGTTACATTATGCCATCATAATGGAATTTTGCATTATGACATCATAATGGAATGTTACATTATGACATCATAATGGAATTTTGCATTATGACATCATAATGGAAAGTTACATTATGACATCATAATGGAATTTTGCATTATGACATCATAATGGAATTTTACATTATGACATCATAATGTAGTTTTACATTATGACATCATAATAGAATTTTACATTATGACATCATAATGGAATTTTACATTATGACATCATAATGGAATGTTACATTATGACATCATAATGGAATTTTGCATTATGACATCATAATGGAATTTTGCATTATGACATCATAATGGAATTTTGCATTATGACATCATAATGGAATGTTACATTATGACATCATAATGGAATTTTGCATTATGACATCATAATGGAATGTTACATTATGACATCATAATGGAATTTTGCATTATGACATCATAATGGAATGTTACATTATGACATCATAATGGAATTTTTCATTATGACATCATAATGGAATTTTACATTATGACATCATAATGTAGTTTTACATTATGACATCATAATAGAATTTTACATTATGACATCATAATGGAATTTTACATTATGACATCATAATGGAATTTTACATTATGACATCATAATGGAATTTTGCATTATGACATCATAATGGAATTTTACATTATGACATCATAATGGAATTTTGCATTATGACATCATAATGGAATTTTACATTAAGACATCATAATGGAATTTTGCATTATGACATCATAATGGAATTTTGCATTATGACATCATAATGGAATGTTACATTATGACATCAAAATGGAATTTTGCATTATGACATCATAATGGAATTTTGCATTATGACCTCATAATGGAATTTTACATTATGACCTCATAATGGAATTTTGCATTATGACATCATAATGGAATGTTACATTATGACATCATAATGGAATTTTGCATTATGACATCATAATGGAATGTTACATTATGACATCATAATGGAATTTTGCATTATGACATCATAATGAAATTTTACATTATGACATTATAATGTAGTTTTACATTATGACATCATAATATAATTTTACATTATGACATCATAATGGAATTTTGCATTATGACATCATAATGGAATTTTGCATTATGACATCATAATGGAATGTTACATTATGACATCATAATGGAATTTTGCATTATGACATCATAATGGAATGTTACATTATGACATCATAATGGAATTTTGCATTATGACATCATAATGGAATGTTACATTATGACATCATAATGGAATTTTGCATTATGACATCATAATGGAATTTTGCATTATGACATCATAATGGAATTTTGCATTATGACATCATAATGGAATTTTGCATTATGACATCATAATGGAATTTTGCATTATGACATCATAATGGAATGTTACATTATGACATCAAAAGGGAATTTTGCATTATGACATCATAATGGAATTTTACATTATGACATCATAATGGAATTTTGCATTATGACATCATAATGGAATTTTGCATTATGACATCATAATGGAATTTTGCATTATGACATCATAATGGAATTTTGCATTATGACATCATAATGGAATTTTGCATTATGACATCATAATGGAATGTTACATTATGACATCATAATGGAATTTTGCATTATGACATCATAATGGAATGTTACATTATGACATCATAATGGAATTTTGCATTATGACATCATAATGGAATTTTACATTATGACATCATAATGGAATTTTGCATTATGACATCATAATGGAATTTTGCATTATGACATCATAATGGAATGTTACATTATGACATCATAATGGAATTTTGCATTATGACCTCATAATGGAATTTTACGTTATGACCTCATAATGGAATTTTGCGTTATGACCTCATAATGGAATGTTACATTATGACATCAAAAGGGAATTTTGCATTATGACATCATAATGGAATTTTACATTATGACATCATAATGGAATTTTGCATTATGACATCATAATGGAATTTTGCATTATGACATCATAATGGAATTTTGCATTATGACATCATAATGGAATTTTGCATTATGACATCATAATGGAATGTTACATTATGACATCATAATGGAATTTTGCATTATGACATCATAATGGAATGTTACATTATGACATCATAATGGAATTTTGCATTATGACATCATAATGGAATTTTGCATTATGACATCATAATGGAATTTTACATTATGACCTCATAATGGAATTTTGCATTATGACATCATAATGGAATGTTACATTATGACATCATAATGGAATTTTGCATTATGACATCATAATGGAATGTAACATTATGACATCATAATGGAATTTTGCATTATGACATCATAATGGAAAGTTACATTATGACATCATAATGGAATTTTGCATTATGACATCATAATGGAATTTTACATTATGACATCATAATGTAGTTTTACATTATGACATCATAATAGAATTTTACATTATGACATCATAATGGAATTTTACATTATGACATCATAATGGAATGTTACATTATGACATCATAATGGAATTTTGCATTATGACATCATAATGGAATTTTGCATTATGACATCATAATGGAATTTTGCATTATGACATCATAATGGAATTTTGCATTATGACATCATAATGGAATTTTGCATTATGACATCATAATGGAATGTTACATTATGACATCATAATGGAATTTTGCATTATGACATCATAATGGAATGTTACATTATGACATCATAATGGAATTTTGCATTATGACATCATAATGTAGTTTTACATTATGACATCATAATGGAGTTTTACATTATGACATCATAATGTAGTTTTACATTATGACATCATAATGGAGTTTTACATTATGACATCATAATGGAATTTTACATTATGACATCATAATGGAATGTTACATTATGACATCATAATGGAATTTTGCATTATGACATCATAATGGAATTTTGCATTATGACATCATAATGGAATTTTGCATTATGACATCATAATGGAATGTTACATTATGACATCATAATGGAATTTTGCATTATGACATCATAATGGAATGTTACATTATGACATCATAATGGAATTTTGCATTATGACATCATAATGGAATGTTACATTATGACATCATAATGGAATTTTACATTATGACATCATAATGTAGTTTTACATTATGACATCATAATGGAGTTTTACATTATGACATCATAATGTAGTTTTACATTATGACATCATAATGGAGTTTTACATTATGACATCATAATGGAATTTTACATTATGACATCATAATGGAATGTTACATTATGACATCATAATGGAATTTTGCATTATGACATCATAATGGAATTTTGCATTATGACATCATAATGGAATTTTGCATTATGACATCATAATGGAATGTTACATTATGACATCATAATGGAATTTTGCATTATGACATCATAATGGAATGTTACATTATGACATCATAATGGAATTTTGCATTATGACATCATAATGGAATGTTACATTATGACATCATAATGGAATTTTGCATTATGACATCATAATGGAATGTTACATTATGACATCATAATGGAATTTTGCATTATGACATCATAATGGAATGTTACATTATGACATCATAATGGAATTTTGCATTATGACATCATAATGAAATTTTACATTATGACATTATAATGTAGTTTTACATTATGACATCATAATAGAATTTTACATTATGACATCATAATGGAATTTTGCATTATGACATCATAATGGAATTTTGCATTATGACATCATAATGGAATGTTACATTATGACATCATAATGGAATTTTGCATTATGACATCATAATGGAATGTTACATTATGACATCATAATGGAATTTTGCATTATGACATCATAATGGAATGTTACATTATGACATCATAATGGAATTTTGCATTATGACATCATAATGGAATTTTGCATTATGACATCATAATGGAATTTTGCATTATGACATCATAATGGAATTTTGCATTATGACATCATAATGGAATGTTACATTATGACATCAAAAGGGAATTTTGCATTATGACATCATAATGGAATTTTACATTATGACATCATAATGGAATTTTGCATTATGACATCATAATGGAATTTTGCATTATGACATCATAATGGAATTTTGCATTATGACATCATAATGGAATTTTGCATTATGACATCATAATGGAATTTTGCATTATGACATCATAATGGAATGTTACATTATGACATCATAATGGAATTTTGCATTATGACATCATAATGGAATGTTACATTATGACATCATAATGGAATTTTGCATTATGACATCATAATGGAATTTTACATTATGACATCATAATGGAATTTTGCATTATGACATCATAATGGAATTTTGCATTATGACATCATAATGGAATGTTACATTATGACATCATAATGGAATTTTGCATTATGACCTCATAATGGAATTTTACGTTATGACCTCATAATGGAATTTTGCGTTATGACCTCATAATGGAATGTTACATTATGACATCAAAAGGGAATTTTGCATTATGACATCATAATGGAATTTTACATTATGACATCATAATGGAATTTTGCATTATGACATCATAATGGAATTTTGCATTATGACATCATAATGGAATTTTGCATTATGACATCATAATGGAATTTTGCATTATGACATCATAATGGAATTTTGCATTATGACATCATAATGGAATGTTACATTATGACATCATAATGGAATTTTGCATTATGACATCATAATGGAATGTTACATTATGACATCATAATGGAATTTTGCATTATGACATCATAATGGAATTTTGCATTATGACATCATAATGGAATTTTACATTATGACCTCATAATGGAATTTTGCATTATGACATCATAATGGAATGTTACATTATGACATCATAATGGAATTTTGCATTATGACATCATAATGGAATGTAACATTATGACATCATAATGGAATTTTGCATTATGACATCATAATGGAAAGTTACATTATGACATCATAATGGAATTTTGCATTATGACATCATAATGGAATTTTACATTATGACATCATAATGTAGTTTTACATTATGACATCATAATAGAATTTTACATTATGACATCATAATGGAATTTTACATTATGACATCATAATGGAATGTTACATTATGACATCATAATGGAATGTTGCATTATGACATCATAATGGAATTTTGCATTATGACATCATAATGGAATTTTGCATTATGACATCATAATGGAATGTTACATTATGACATCATAATGGAATTTTGCATTATGACATCATAATGGAATGTTACATTATGACATCATAATGGAATTTTGCATTATGACATCATAATGGAATGTTACATTATGACATCATAATGGAATTTTACATTATGACATCATAATGTAGTTTTACATTATGACATCATAATGGAGTTTTACATTATGACATCATAATGTAGTTTTACATTATGACATCATAATGGAGTTTTACATTATGACATCATAATGGAATTTTACATTATGACATCATAATGGAATTTTACATTATGACATCATAATGGAATTTTACATTATGACATCATAATGGAATTTTGCATTATGACATCATAATGGAATTTTACATTATGACATCATAATGGAATTTTGCATTATGACATCATAATGGAATTTTGCATTATCACATCATAATGGAATGTTACATTATGACATCATAATGGAATTTTGCATTATGACATCATAATGGAATGTTACATTATGACATCATAATGGAATTTTGCATTATGACATCATAATGGAATTTTGCATTATGACCTCATAATGGAATTTTACATTATGACCTCATAATGGAATTTTGCATTATGACCTCATAATGGAATGTTACATTATGACGTCATAATGTAATTTTGCATTATGACATCATAATGGAATGTTACAATATGACATCATAATGGAATTTTGCATTATGACATCATAATGGAATTTTACATTATGACATCATAATGGAGTTCTACGTTATGACATCATAATGGAATTTTGCATTATGACATCATAATGGAATTTTGCATTATGACATCATAATGGAATTTTACATTATGACATCATAATGGAATTTTGCATTATGACATCATAATGGAATTTTGCATTATGACATCATAATGGAATTTTGCATTA
This sequence comes from Eleutherodactylus coqui, assembly GCF_035609145.1. Classification (NCBI taxonomy): domain Eukaryota; kingdom Metazoa; phylum Chordata; class Amphibia; order Anura; family Eleutherodactylidae; genus Eleutherodactylus; species Eleutherodactylus coqui. The sequence continues at coordinate 95,670 of NW_027102118.1, read as the reverse complement.
TGACATCATAATGGAATTTTACATTATGACATCGTAATGGAATGTTACATTATGACATCGTAATGGAATTTTGCATTATGACATCATAATGGAATTTTACATTATGACATCATAATGGAATTTTGCATTATGACATCATAATGGAATTTTGCATTATGACATCGTAATGGAATTTTGCATTATGACATCGTAATGGAATTTTACATTATGACATCGTAATGGAATGTTACATTATGACATCATAATGGAATGTTACATTATGACATCATAATGGAATGTTACATTATGACATCATAATGGAATGTTACATTATGACATCATAATGGAATGTTACATTATGACATCATAATGGTATTTTGCATTATGACATCATAATGGAATTTTGCATTATGACATCATAATGGAATTTTGCATTATGACATCATAATGGAATTTTGCATTATGACATCATAATAGAATGTTACATTATGACATCATAATGGAATGTTACATTATGACATCATAATGGAATTTTGCATTATGACCTCATAATGGAATTTTACATTATGACCTCATAATGGAATTTTGCATTATGACCTCATAATGGAATTTTGCATTATGACATCATAATGGAATGTTACATTATGACATCAAAAGGGAATTTTGCATTATGACATCATAATGGAATTTTACATTATGACATCATAATGGAATTTTGCATTATGACATCATAATGGAATTTTGCATTATGACATCATAATGGAATTTTGCATTATGACATCATAATGGAATTTTACATTATGACATCATAATGGAATTTTGCATTATGACATCATAATGGAATTTTGCATTATGACATCATAATGGAATGTTACATTATGACATCAAAATGGAATTTTGCATTATGACATCATAATGGAATTTTGCATTATGACCTCATAATGGAATTTTACATTATGACCTCATAATGGAATTTTGCATTATGACATCATAATGGAATGTTACATTATGACATCATAATGGAATTTTGCATTATGACATCATAATGGAATGTTACATTATGACATCATAATGGAATTTTGCATTATGACATCATAATGGAATTTTACATTATGACATCGTAATGGAATGTTACATTATGACATCGTAATGGAATTTTGCATTATGACATCATAATGGAATTTTACATTATGACATCATAATGGAATTTTGCATTATGACATCATAATGGAATTTTGCATTATGACATCGTAATGGAATTTTGCATTATGACATCGTAATGGAATTTTACATTATGACATCGTAATGGAATGTTACATTATGACATCATAATGGAATGTTACATTATGACATCATAATGGAATGTTACATTATGACATCATAATGGTATTTTGCATTATGACATCATAATGGAATTTTGCATTATGACATCATAATGGAATTTTGCATTATGACATCATAATGGAATTTTGCATTATGACATCATAATGGAATGTTACATTATGACATCATAATGGAATGTTACATTATGACATCATAATGGAATTTTGCATTATGACATCATAATGGAATTTTACATTATGACATCATAATGTAGTTTTACATTATGACATCATAATAGAATTTTACATTATGACATCATAATGGAATGTTACATTATGACATCATAATGGAATTTTACATTATGACATCATAATGGAATTTTGCATTATGACATCATAATGGAATTTTGCATTATGACATCATAATGGAATGTTACATTATGACATCATAATGGAATTTTGCATTATGACATCATAATGGAATTTTGCATTATGACATCATAATGGAATGTTACATTATGACATCATAATGGAATTTTGCATTATGACATCATAATGGAATTTTGCATTATGACATCATAATGGAATGTTACATTATGACATCATAATGGAATTTTGCATTATGACATCATAATGGAATGTTACATTATGACATCATAATGGAATTTTGCATTATGACATCATAATGGAATGTTACATTATGACATCATAATGGAATTTTGCATTATGACATCATAATGGAATTTTACATTATGACATCATAATGTAGTTTTACATTATGACATCATAATAGAATTTTACATTATGACATCATAATGGAATTTTACATTATGACATCATAATGGAATTTTGCATTATGACATCATAATGGAATTTTGCATTATGACATCATAATGGAATTTTGCATTATGACATCATAATGGAATGTTACATTATGACATCATAATGGAATTTTGCATTATGACCTCATAATGGAATTTTACGTTATGACCTCATAATGGAATTTTGCGTTATGACCTCATAATGGAATGTTACACTATGACATCAAAAGGGAATTTTGCATTATGACATCATAATGGAATTTTACATTATGACATCATAATGGAATTTTGCATTATGACATCATAATGGAATTTTGCATTATGACATCATAATGGAATTTTGCATTATGACATCATAATGGAATTTTGCATTATGACATCATAATGGAATTTTGCATTATGACATCATAATGGAATGTTACATTATGACATCATAATGGAATTTTGCATTATGACATCATAATGGAATGTTACATTATGACATCATAATGGAATTTTGCATTATGACATCATAATGGAATTTTGCATTATGACATCATAATGGAATTTTACATTATGACCTCATAATGGAATTTTGCATTATGACATCATAATGGAATGTTACATTATGACATCATAATGGAATTTTGCATTATGACATCATAATGGAATGTAACATTATGACATCATAATGGAATTTTGCATTATGACATCATAATGGAAAGTTACATTATGACATCATAATGGAATTTTGCATTATGACATCATAATGGAATTTTACATTATGACATCATAATGTAGTTTTACATTATGACATCATAATAGAATTTTACATTATGACATCATAATGGAATTTTACATTATGACATCATAATGGAATGTTACATTATGACATCATAATGGAATTTTGCATTATGACATCATAATGGAATTTTGCATTATGACATCATAATGGAATTTTGCATTATGACATCATAATGGAATGTTACATTATGACATCATAATGGAATTTTGCATTATGACATCATAATGGAATGTTACATTATGACATCATAATGGAATTTTGCATTATGACATCATAATGGAATGTTACATTATGACATCATAATGGAATTTTACATTATGACATCATAATGTAGTTTTACATTATGACATCATAATGGAGTTTTACATTATGACATCATAATGTAGTTTTACATTATGACATCATAATGGAGTTTTACATTATGACATCATAATGGAATTTTACATTATGACATCATAATGGAATTTTACATTATGACATCATAATGGAATTTTACATTATGACATCATAATGGAATTTTGCATTATGACATCATAATGGAATTTTACATTATGACATCATAATGGAATTTTGCATTATGACATCATAATGGAATTTTGCATTATCACATCATAATGGAATGTTACATTATGACATCATAATGGAATTTTGCATTATGACATCATAATGGAATGTTACATTATGACATCATAATGGAATTTTGCATTATGACATCATAATGGAATTTTGCATTATGACCTCATAATGGAATTTTACATTATGACCTCATAATGGAATTTTGCATTATGACCTCATAATGGAATGTTACATTATGACGTCATAATGTAATTTTGCATTATGACATCATAATGGAATGTTACAATATGACATCATAATGGAATTTTGCATTATGACATCATAATGGAATTTTACATTATGACATCATAATGGAGTTCTACGTTATGACATCATAATGGAATTTTGCATTATGACATCATAATGGAATTTTGCATTATGACATCATAATGGAATTTTACATTATGACATCATAATGGAATTTTGCATTATGACATCATAATGGAATTTTGCATTATGACATCATAATGGAATTTTGCATTATGACATCATAATGGAATTTTACATTATGACATCGTAATGGAATGTTACATTATGACATCGTAATGGAATTTTGCATTATGACATCATAATGGAATTTTACATTATGACATCATAATGGAATTTTGCATTATGACATCATAATGGAATTTTGCATTATGACATCGTAATGGAATTTTGCATTATGACATCGTAATGGAATTTTACATTATGACATCGTAATGGAATGTTACATTATGACATCATAATGGAATGTTACATTATGACATCATAATGGAATGTTACATTATGACATCATAATGGAATGTTACATTATGACATCATAATGGTATTTTGCATTATGACATCATAATGGAATTTTGCATTATGACATCATAATGGAATTTTGCATTATGACATCATAATGGAATTTTGCATTATGACATCATAATAGAATGTTACATTATGACATCATAATGGAATGTTACATTATGACATCATAATGGAATTTTGCATTATGACCTCATAATGGAATTTTACATTATGACCTCATAATGGAATTTTGCATTATGACATCATAATGGAATGTTACATTATGACATCAAAAGGGAATTTTGCATTATGACATCATAATGGAATTTTACATTATGACATCATAATGGAATTTTGCATTATGACATCATAATGGAATTTTGCATTATGACATCATAATGGAATTTTGCATTATGACATCATAATGGAATGTTACATTATGACATCAAAATGGAATTTTGCATTATGACATCATAATGGAATTTTGCATTATGACCTCATAATGGAATTTTACATTATGACCTCATAATGGAATTTTGCATTATGACATCATAATGGAATGTTACATTATGACATCATAATGGAATTTTGCATTATGACATCATAATGGAATGTTACATTATGACATCATAATGGAATTTTGCATTATGACATCATAATGGAATTTTACATTATGACATCGTAATGGAATGTTACATTATGACATCGTAATGGAATTTTGCATTATGACATCATAATGGAATTTTACATTATGACATCATAATGGAATTTTGCATTATGACATCATAATGGAATTTTGCATTATGACATCATAATGGAATTTTGCATTATGACATCGTAATGGAATTTTGCATTATGACATCGTAATGGAATTTTACATTATGACATCGTAATGGAATGTTACATTATGACATCATAATGGAATGTTACATTATGACATCATAATGGAATGTTACATTATGACATCATAATGGTATTTTGCATTATGACATCATAATGGAATTTTGCATTATGACATCATAATGGAATTTTGCATTATGACATCATAATGGAATTTTGCATTATGACATCATAATGGAATGTTACATTATGACATCATAATGGAATGTTACATTATGACATCATAATGGAATTTTGCATTATGACATCATAATGGAATTTTACATTATGACATCATAATGTAGTTTTACATTATGACATCATAATAGAATTTTACATTATGACATCATAATGGAATGTTACATTATGACATCATAATGGAATTTTACATTATGACATCATAATGGAATTTTGCATTATGACATCATAATGGAATTTTGCATTATGACATCATAATGGAATGTTACATTATGACATCATAATGGAATTTTGCATTATGACATCATAATGGAATTTTGCATTATGACATCATAATGGAATGTTACATTATGACATCATAATGGAATTTTGCATTATGACATCATAATGGAATTTTGCATTATGACATCATAATGGAATGTTACATTATGACATCATAATGGAATTTTGCATTATGACATCATAATGGAATGTTACATTATGACATCATAATGGAATTTTGCATTATGACATCATAATGGATTGTTACATTATGACATCATAATGGAATTTTGCATTATGACATCATAATGGAATTTTACATTATGACATCATAATGTAGTTTTACATTATGACATCATAATAGAATTTTACATTATGACATCATAATGGAATTTTACATTATGACATCATAATGGAATTTTGCATTATGACATCATAATGGAATTTTGCATTATGACATCATAATGGAATTTTGCATTATGACATCATAATGGAATGTTACATTATGACATCATAATGGAATTTTGCATTATGACATCATAATGGAATGTTACATTATGACATCATAATGGAATTTTGCATTATGACATCATAATGGAATGTTACATTATGACATCATAATGGAATTTTGCATTATGACATCATAATGGAATGTTACATTATGACATCATAATGGAATTTTACATTATGACCTCATAATGGAATTTTGCATTATGACCTCATAATGGAATTTTACATTATGACCTCATAATGGAATTTTGCATTATGACATCATAATGGAATGTTACATTATGACATCATAATGGAATTTTGCATTATGACATCATAATGGAATGTTACATTATGACATCATAATGGAATTTTGCATTATGACATCATAATGGAATTTTGCATTATGACCTCATAATGGAATTTTGCATTATGACCTCATAATGGAATTTTACATTATGACCTCATAATGGAATTTTGCATTATGACATCATAATGGAATGTTACATTATGACATCATAATGGAATTTTGCATTATGACATCATAATGGAATGTTACATTATGACATCATAATGGAATTTTGCATTATGACATCATAATGGAATTTTGCATTATGACATCATAATGGAATTTTGCATTATGACATCATAATGGAATTTTACATTATGACATCGTAATGGAATGTTACATTATGACATCGTAATGGAATTTTGCATTATGACATCATAATGGAATTTTACATTATGACATCATAATGGAATTTTGCATTATGACATCATAATGGAATTTTGCATTATGACATCGTAATGGAATTTTGCATTATGACATCGTAATGGAATTTTACATTATGACATCGTAATGGAATGTTACATTATGACATCATAATGGAATGTTACATTATGACATCATAATGGAATGTTACATTATGACATCATAATGGAATGTTACATTATGACATCATAATGGTATTTTGCATTATGACATCATAATGGAATTTTGCATTATGACATCATAATGGAATTTTGCATTATGACATCATAATGGAATTTTGCATTATGACATCATAATAGAATGTTACATTATGACATCATAATGGAATGTTACATTATGACATCATAATGGAATTTTGCATTATGACCTCATAATGGAATTTTACATTATGACCTCATAATGGAATTTTGCATTATGACATCATAATGGAATGTTACATTATGACATCAAAAGGGAATTTTGCATTATGACATCATAATGGAATTTTACATTATGACATCATAATGGAATTTTGCATTATGACATCATAATGGAATTTTGCATTATGACATCATAATGGAATTTTGCATTATGACATCATAATGGAATGTTACATTATGACATCAAAATGGAATTTTGCATTATGACATCATAATGGAATTTTGCATTATGACCTCATAATGGAATTTTACATTATGACCTCATAATGGAATTTTGCATTATGACATCATAATGGAATGTTACATTATGACATCATAATGGAATTTTGCATTATGACATCATAATGGAATGTTACATTATGACATCATAATGGAATTTTGCATTATGACATCATAATGGAATTTTACATTATGACATCGTAATGGAATGTTACATTATGACATCGTAATGGAATTTTGCATTATGACATCATAATGGAATTTTACATTATGACATCATAATGGAATTTTGCATTATGACATCATAATGGAATTTTGCATTATGACATCGTAATGGAATTTTGCATTATGACATCGTAATGGAATTTTACATTATGACATCGTAATGGAATGTTACATTATGACATCATAATGGAATGTTACATTATGACATCATAATGGAATGTTACATTATGACATCATAATGGTATTTTGCATTATGACATCATAATGGAATTTTGCATTATGACATCATAATGGAATTTTGCATTATGACATCATAATGGAATTTTGCATTATGACATCATAATGGAATGTTACATTATGACATCATAATGGAATGTTACATTATGACATCATAATGGAATTTTGCATTATGACATCATAATGGAATTTTACATTATGACATCATAATGTAGTTTTACATTATGACATCATAATAGAATTTTACATTATGACATCATAATGGAATGTTACATTATGACATCATAATGGAATTTTACATTATGACATCATAATGGAATTTTGCATTATGACATCATAATGGAATTTTGCATTATGACATCATAATGGAATGTTACATTATGACATCATAATGGAATTTTGCATTATGACATCATAATGGAATTTTGCATTATGACATCATAATGGAATGTTACATTATGACATCATAATGGAATTTTGCATTATGACATCATAATGGAATTTTGCATTATGACATCATAATGGAATGTTACATTATGACATCATAATGGAATTTTGCATTATGACATCATAATGGAATGTTACATTATGACATCATAATGGAATTTTGCATTATGACATCATAATGGATTGTTACATTATGACATCATAATGGAATTTTGCATTATGACATCATAATGGAATTTTACATTATGACATCATAATGTAGTTTTACATTATGACATCATAATAGAATTTTACATTATGACATCATAATGGAATTTTACATTATGACATCATAATGGAATTTTGCATTATGACATCATAATGGAATTTTGCATTATGACATCATAATGGAATTTTGCATTATGACATCATAATGGAATGTTACATTATGACATCATAATGGAATTTTGCATTATGACATCATAATGGAATGTTACATTATGACATCATAATGGAATTTTGCATTATGACATCATAATGGAATGTTACATTATGACATCATAATGGAATTTTGCATTATGACATCATAATGGAATGTTACATTATGACATCATAATGGAATTTTACATTATGACCTCATAATGGAATTTTGCATTATGACCTCATAATGGAATTTTACATTATGACCTCATAATGGAATTTTGCATTATGACATCATAATGGAATGTTACATTATGACATCATAATGGAATTTTGCATTATGACATCATAATGGAATGTTACATTATGACATCATAATGGAATTTTGCATTATGACATCATAATGGAATTTTGCATTATGACCTCATAATGGAATTTTGCATTATGACCTCATAATGGAATTTTACATTATGACCTCATAATGGAATTTTGCATTATGACATCATAATGGAATGTTACATTATGACATCATAATGGAATTTTGCATTATGACATCATAATGGAATGTTACATTATGACATCATAATGGAATTTTGCATTATGACATCATAATGGAATTTTGCATTATGACATCATAATGGAATTTTGCATTATGACATCATAATGGAATGTTACATTATGACATCAAAAGGGAATTTTGCATTATGACATCATAATGGAATTTTACATTATGACATCATAATGGAATTTTGCATTATGACATCATAATGGAATTTTGCATTATGACATCATAATGGAATTTTGCATTATGACATCTTAATGGAATTTTGCATTATGACATCATAATGGAATTTTGCATTATGACATCATAATGGAATGTTACATTATGACATCATAATGGAATTTTGCATTATGACATCATAATGGAATGTTACATTATGACATCATAATGGAATTTTGCATTATGACATCATAATGGAATTTTGCATTATGACCTCATAATGGAATGTTACATTATGCCATCATAATGGAATTTTGCATTATGACATCATAATGGAATGTTACATTATGACATCATAATGGAATTTTGAATTATGACATCATAATGGAAAGTTACATTATGACATCATAATGGAATTTTGCATTATGACATCATAATGGAATTTTACATTATGACATCATAATGTAGTTTTACATTATGACATCATAATAGAATTTTACATTATGACATCATAATGGAATTTTACATTATGACATCATAATGGAATGTTACATTATGACATCATAATGGAATTTTGCATTATGACATCATAATGGAATTTTGCATTATGACATCATAATGGAATTTTGCATTATGACATCATAATGGAATGTTACATTATGACATCATAATGGAATTTTGCATTATGACATCATAATGGAATGTTACATTATGACATCATAATGGAATTTTGCATTATGACATCATAATGGAATGTTACATTATGACATCATAATGGAATTTTACATTATGACCTCATAATGGAATTTTGCATTATGACCTCATAATGGAATTTTACATTATGACCTCATAATGGAATTTTGCATTATGACATCATAATGGAATGTTACATTATGACATCATAATGGAATTTTGCATTATGACATCATAATGGAATGTTACATTATGACATCATAATGGAATTTTGCATTATGACATCATAATGGAAAGTTACATTATGACATCATAATGGAATTTTGCATTATGACATCATAATGGAATTTTACATTATGACATCATAATGTAGTTTTACATTATGACATCATAATAGAATTTTACATTATGACATCATAATGGAATTTTACATTATGACATCATAATGGAATGTTACATTATGACATCATAATGGAATTTTGCATTATGACATCATAATGGAATTTTGCATTATGACATCATAATGGAATTTTGCATTATGACATCATAATGGAATGTTACATTATGACATCATAATGGAATTTTGCATTATGACATCATAATGGAATGTTACATTATGACATCATAATGGAATTTTGCATTATGACATCATAATGGAATGTTACATTATGACATCATAATGGAATTTTACATTATGACATCATAATGTAGTTTTACATTATGACATCATAATGGAGTTTTACATTATGACATCATAATGGAATTTTACATTATGACATCATAATGGAATTTTACATTATGACATCATAATGGAATTTTACATTATGACATCATAATGGAATTTTGCATTATGACATCATAATGGAATTTTACATTATGACATCATAATGGAATTTTGCATTATGACATCATAATGGAATTTTGCATTATCACATCATAATGGAATGTTACATTATGACATCATAATGGAATTTTGCATTATGACATCATAATGGAATGTTACATTATGACATCATAATGGAATTTTGCATTATGACATCATAATGGAATTTTGCATTATGACCTCATAATGGAATTTTACATTATGACCTCATAATGGAATTTTGCATTATGACCTCATAATGGAATGTTACATTATGACGTCATAATGTAATTTTGCATTATGACATCATAATGGAATGTTACAATATGACATCATAATGGAATTTTGCATTATGACATCATAATGGAATTTTACATTATGACATCATAATGGAGTTCTACGTTATGACATCATAATGGAATTTTGCATTATGACATCATAATGGAATTTTGCATTATGACATCATAATGGAATTTTACATTATGACATCATAATGGAATTTTGCATTATGACATCATAATGGAATTTTGCATTATGACATCATAATGGAATTTTGCATTATGACATCATAATGGAATTTTACATTATGACATCGTAATGGAATGTTACATTATGACATCGTAATGGAATTTTGCATTATGACATCATAATGGAATTTTACATTATGACATCATAATGGAATTTTGCATTATGACATCATAATGGAATTTTGCATTATGACATCGTAATGGAATTTTGCATTATGACATCGTAATGGAATTTTACATTATGACATCGTAATGGAATGTTACATTATGACATCATAATGGAATGTTACATTATGACATCATAATGGAATGTTACATTATGACATCATAATGGAATGTTACATTATGACATCATAATGGTATTTTGCATTATGACATCATAATGGAATTTTGCATTATGACATCATAATGGAATTTTGCATTATGACATCATAATGGAATTTTGCATTATGACATCATAATAGAATGTTACATTATGACATCATAATGGAATGTTACATTATGACATCATAATGGAATTTTGCATTATGACCTCATAATGGAATTTTACATTATGACCTCATAATGGAATTTTGCATTATGACATCATAATGGAATGTTACATTATGACATCAAAAGGGAATTTTGCATTATGACATCATAATGGAATTTTACGTTATGACATCATAATGGAATTTTGCATTATGACATCATAATGGAATTTTGCATTATGACATCATAATGGAATTTTGCATTATGACATCATAATGGAATGTTACATTATGACATCAAAATGGAATTTTGCATTATGACATCATAATGGAATTTTGCATTATGACCTCATAATGGAATTTTACATTATGACCTCATAATGGAATTTTGCATTATGACATCATAATGGAATGTTACATTATGACATCATAATGGAATTTTGCATTATGACATCATAATGGAATGTTACATTATGACATCATAATGGAATTTTGCATTATGACATCATAATGGAATTTTACATTATGACATCGTAATGGAATGTTACATTATGACATCGTAATGGAATTTTGCATTATGACATCATAATGGAATTTTACATTATGACATCATAATGGAATTTTGCATTATGACATCATAATGGAATTTTGCATTATGACATCGTAATGGAATTTTGCTTTATGACATCGTAATGGAATTTTACATTATGACATCGTAATGGAATGTTACATTATGACATCATAATGGAATGTTACATTATGACATCATAATGGAATGTTACATTATGACATCATAATGGTATTTTGCATTATGACATCATAATGGAATTTTGCATTATGACATCATAATGGAATTTTGCATTATGACATCATAATGGAATTTTGCATTATGACATCATAATGGAATGTTACATTATGACATCATAATGGAATGTTACATTATGACATCATAATGGAATTTTGCATTATGACATCATAATGGAATTTTACATTATGACATCATAATGTAGTTTTACATTATGACATCATAATAGAATTTTACATTATGACATCATAATGGAATGTTACATTATGACATCATAATGGAATTTTACATTATGACATCATAATGGAATTTTGCATTATGACATCATAATGGAATTTTGCATTATGACATCATAATGGAATGTTACATTATGACATCATAATGGAATTTTGCATTATGACATCATAATGGAATTTTGCATTATGACATCATAATGGAATGTTACATTATGACATCATAATGGAATTTTGCATTATGACATCATAATGGAATTTTGCATTATGACATCATAATGGAATGTTACATTATGACATCATAATGGAATTTTGCATTATGACATCATAATGGAATGTTACATTATGACATCATAATGGAATTTTGCATTATGACATCATAATGGATTGTTACATTATGACATCATAATGGAATTTTGCATTATGACATCATAATGGAATTTTACATTATGACATCATAATGTAGTTTTACATTATGACATCATAATAGAATTTTACATTATGACATCATAATGGAATTTTACATTATGACATCATAATGGAATTTTGCATTATGACATCATAATGGAATTTTGCATTATGACATCATAATGGAATTTTGCATTATGACATCATAATGGAATGTTACATTATGACATCATAATGGAATTTTGCATTATGACATCATAATGGAATGTTACATTATGACATCATAATGGAATTTTGCATTATGACATCATAATGGAATGTTACATTATGACATCATAATGGAATTTTGCATTATGACATCATAATGGAATGTTACATTATGACATCATAATGGAATTTTACATTATGACCTCATAATGGAATTTTGCATTATGACCTCATAATGGAATTTTACATTATGACCTCATAATGGAATTTTGCATTATGACATCATAATGGAATGTTACAATATGACATCATAATGGAATTTTGCATTATGACATCATAATGGAATGTTACATTATGACATCATAATGGAATTTTGCATTATGACATCATAATGGAATTTTGCATTATGACCTCATAATGGAATTTTGCATTATGACCTCATAATGGAATTTTACATTATGACCTCATAATGGAATTTTGCATTATGACATCATAATGGAATGTTACATTATGACATCATAATGGAATTTTGCATTATGACATCATAATGGAATGTTACATTATGACATCATAATGGAATTTTGCATTATGACATCATAATGGAATTTTGCATTATGACATCATAATGGAATTTTGCATTATGACATCATAATGGAATTTTACATTATGACATCGTAATGGAATGTTACATTATGACATCGTAATGGAATTTTGCATTATGACATCATAATGGAATTTTACATTATGACATCATAATGGAATTTTGCATTATGACATCATAATGGAATTTTGCATTATGACATCGTAATGGAATTTTGCATTATGACATCGTAATGGAATTTTACATTATGACATCGTAATGGAATGTTACATTATGACATCATAATGGAATGTTACATTATGACATCATAATGGAATGTTACATTATGACATCATAATGGAATGTTACATTATGACATCATAATGGTATTTTGCATTATGACATCATAATGGAATTTTGCATTATGACATCATAATGGAATTTTGCATTATGACATCATAATGGAATTTTGCATTATGACATCATAATAGAATGTTACATTATGACATCATAATGGAATGTTACATTATGACATCATAATGGAATTTTGCATTATGACCTCATAATGGAATTTTACATTATGACCTCATAATGGAATTTTGCATTATGACATCATAATGGAATGTTACATTATGACATCAAAAGGGAATTTTGCATTATGACATCATAATGGAATTTTACATTATGACATCATAATGGAATTTTGCATTATGACATCATAATGGAATTTTGCATTATGACATCATAATGGAATTTTGCATTATGACATCATAATGGAATGTTACATTATGACATCAAAATGGAATTTTGCATTATGACATCATAATGGAATTTTGCATTATGACCTCATAATGGAATTTTACATTATGACCTCATAATGGAATTTTGCATTATGACATCATAATGGAATGTTACATTATGACATCATAATGGAATTTTGCATTATGACATCATAATGGAATGTTACATTATGACATCATAATGGAATTTTGCATTATGACATCATAATGGAATTTTACATTATGACATCGTAATGGAATGTTACATTATGACATCGTAATGGAATTTTGCATTATGACATCATAATGGAATTTTACATTATGACATCATAATGGAATTTTGCATTATGACATCATAATGGAATTTTGCATTATGACATCGTAATGGAATTTTGCTTTATGACATCGTAATGGAATTTTACATTATGACATCGTAATGGAATGTTACATTATGACATCATAATGGAATGTTACATTATGACATCATAATGGAATGTTACATTATGACATCATAATGGTATTTTGCATTATGACATCATAATGGAATTTTGCATTATGACATCATAATGGAATTTTGCATTATGACATCATAATGGAATTTTGCATTATGACATCATAATGGAATGTTACATTATGACATCATAATGGAATGTTACATTATGACATCATAATGGAATTTTGCATTATGACATCATAATGGAATTTTACATTATGACATCATAATGTAGTTTTACATTATGACATCATAATAGAATTTTACATTATGACATCATAATGGAATGTTACATTATGACATCATAATGGAATTTTACATTATGACATCATAATGGAATTTTGCATTATGACATCATAATGGAATTTTGCATTATGACATCATAATGGAATGTTACATTATGACATCATAATGGAATTTTGCATTATGACATCATAATGGAATTTTGCATTATGACATCATAATGGAATGTTACATTATGACATCATAATGGAATTTTGCATTATGACATCATAATGGAATTTTGCATTATGACATCATAATGGAATGTTACATTATGACATCATAATGGAATTTTGCATTATGACATCATAATGGAATGTTACATTATGACATCATAATGGAATTTTGCATTATGACATCATAATGGATTGTTACATTATGACATCATAATGGAATTTTGCATTATGACATCATAATGGAATTTTACATTATGACATCATAATGTAGTTTTACATTATGACATCATAATAGAATTTTACATTATGACATCATAATGGAATTTTACATTATGACATCATAATGGAATTTTGCATTATGACATCATAATGGAATTTTGCATTATGACATCATAATGGAATTTTGCATTATGACATCATAATGGAATGTTACATTATGACATCATAATGGAATTTTGCATTATGACATCATAATGGAATGTTACATTATGACATCATAATGGAATTTTGCATTATGACATCATAATGGAATGTTACATTATGACATCATAATGGAATTTTGCATTATGACATCATAATGGAATGTTACATTATGACATCATAATGGAATTTTACATTATGACCTCATAATGGAATTTTGCATTATGACCTCATAATGGAATTTTACATTATGACCTCATAATGGAATTTTGCATTATGACATCATAATGGAATGTTACAATATGACATCATAATGGAATTTTGCATTATGACATCATAATGGAATGTTACATTATGACATCATAATGGAATTTTGCATTATGACATCATAATGGAATTTTGCATTATGACCTCATAATGGAATTTTGCATTATGACCTCATAATGGAATTTTACATTATGACCTCATAATGGAATTTTGCATTATGACATCATAATGGAATGTTACATTATGACATCATAATGGAATTTTGCATTATGACATCATAATGGAATGTTACATTATGACATCATAATGGAATTTTGCATTATGACATCATAATGGAATTTTGCATTATGACATCATAATGGAATTTTGCATTATGACATCATAATGGAATTTTACATTATGACATCGTAATGGAATGTTACATTATGACATCGTAATGGAATTTTGCATTATGACATCATAATGGAATTTTACATTATGACATCATAATGGAATTTTGCATTATGACATCATAATGGAATTTTGCATTATGACATCGTAATGGAATTTTGCATTATGACATCGTAATGGAATTTTACATTATGACATCGTAATGGAATGTTACATTATGACATCATAATGGAATGTTACATTATGACATCATAATGGAATGTTACATTATGACATCATAATGGAATGTTACATTATGACATCATAATGGTATTTTGCATTATGACATCATAATGGAATTTTGCATTATGACATCATAATGGAATTTTGCATTATGACATCATAATGGAATTTTGCATTATGACATCATAATAGAATGTTACATTATGACATCATAATGGAATGTTACATTATGACATCATAATGGAATTTTGCATTATGACCTCATAATGGAATTTTACATTATGACCTCATAATGGAATTTTGCATTATGACATCATAATGGAATGTTACATTATGACATCAAAAGGGAATTTTGCATTATGACATCATAATGGAATTTTACATTATGACATCATAATGGAATTTTGCATTATGACATCATAATGGAATTTTGCATTATGACATCATAATGGAATTTTGCATTATGACATCATAATGGAATGTTACATTATGACATCAAAATGGAATTTTGCATTATGACATCATAATGGAATTTTGCATTATGACCTCATAATGGAATTTTACATTATGACCTCATAATGGAATTTTGCATTATGACATCATAATGGAATGTTACATTATGACATCATAATGGAATTTTGCATTATGACATCATAATGGAATGTTACATTATGACATCATAATGGAATTTTGCATTATGACATCATAATGGAATTTTACATTATGACATCGTAATGGAATGTTACATTATGACATCGTAATGGAATTTTGCATTATGACATCATAATGGAATTTTACATTATGACATCATAATGGAATTTTGCATTATGACATCATAATGGAATTTTGCATTATGACATCGTAATGGAATTTTGCATTATGACATCGTAATGGAATTTTACATTATGACATCGTAATGGAATGTTACATTATGACATCATAATGGAATGTTACATTATGACATCATAATGGAATGTTACATTATGACATCATAATGGTATTTTGCATTATGACATCATAATGGAATTTTGCATTATGACATCATAATGGAATTTTGCATTATGACATCATAATGGAATTTTGCATTATGACATCATAATGGAATGTTACATTATGACATCATAATGGAATGTTACATTATGACATCATAATGGAATTTTGCATTATGACATCATAATGGAATTTTACATTATGACATCATAATGTAGTTTTACATTATGACATCATAATAGAATTTTACATTATGACATCATAATGGAATGTTACATTATGACATCATAATGGAATTTTACATTATGACATCATAATGGAATTTTGCATTATGACATCATAATGGAATTTTGCATTATGACATCATAATGGAATGTTACATTATGACATCATAATGGAATTTTGCATTATGACATCATAATGGAATTTTGCATTATGACATCATAATGGAATGTTACATTATGACATCATAATGGAATTTTGCATTATGACATCATAATGGAATTTTGCATTATGACATCATAATGGAATGTTACATTATGACATCATAATGGAATTTTGCATTATGACATCATAATGGAATGTTACATTATGACATCATAATGGAATTTTGCATTATGACATCATAATGGATTGTTACATTATGACATCATAATGGAATTTTGCATTATGACATCATAATGGAATTTTACATTATGACATCATAATGTAGTTTTACATTATGACATCATAATAGAATTTTACATTATGACATCATAATGGAATTTTACATTATGACATCATAATGGAATTTTGCATTATGACATCATAATGGAATTTTGCATTATGACATCATAATGGAATTTTGCATTATGACATCATAATGGAATGTTACATTATGACATCATAATGGAATTTTGCATTATGACATCATAATGGAATGTTACATTATGACATCATAATGGAATTTTGCATTATGACATCATAATGGAATGTTACATTATGACATCATAATGGAATTTTGCATTATTACATCATAATGGAATGTTACATTATGACATCATAATGGAATTTTACATTATGACCTCATAATGGAATTTTGCATTATGACCTCATAATGGAATTTTACATTATGACCTCATAATGGAATTTTGCATTATGACATCATAATGGAATGTTACATTATGACATCATAATGGAATTTTGCATTATGACATCATAATGGAATGTTACATTATGACATCATAATGGAATTTTGCATTATGACCTCATAATCGAATTTTGCATTATGACCTCATAATGGAATTTTGCATTATGACCTCATAATGGAATTTTACATTATGACCTCATAATGGAATTTTGCATTATGACATCATAATGGAATGTTACATTATGACATCATAATGGAATTTTGCATTATGACATCATAATGGAATGTTACATTATGACATCATAATGGAATTTTGCATTATGACATCATAATGGAATTTTGCATTATGACATCATAATGGAATTTTGCATTATGACATCATAATGGAATGTTACATTATGACATCAAAAGGGAATTTTGCATTATGACATCATAATGGAATTTTACATTATGACATCATAATGGAATTTTGCATTATGACATCATAATGGAATTTTGCATTATGACATCATAATGGAATTTTGCATTATGACATCTTAATGGAATTTTGCATTATGACATCATAATGGAATTTTGCATTATGACATCATAATGGAATGTTACATTATGACATCATAATGGAATTTTGCATTATGACATCATAATGGAATGTTACATTATGACATCATAATGGAATTTTGCATTATGACATCATAATGGAATTTTGCATTATGACCTCATAATGGAATGTTACATTATGCCATCATAATGGAATTTTGCATTATGACATCATAATGGAATGTTACATTATGACATCATAATGGAATTTTGCATTATGACATCATAATGGAAAGTTACATTATGACATCATAATGGAATTTTGCATTATGACATCATAATGGAATTTTACATTATGACATCATAATGTAGTTTTACATTATGACATCATAATAGAATTTTACATTATGACATCATAATGGAATTTTACATTATGACATCATAATGGAATGTTACATTATGACATCATAATGGAATTTTGCATTATGACATCATAATGGAATTTTGCATTATGACATCATAATGGAATTTTGCATTATGACATCATAATGGAATTTTGCATTATGACATCATAATGGAATGTTACATTATGACATCATAATGGAATTTTGCATTATGACATCATAATGGAATGTTACATTATGACATCATAATGGAATTTTGCATTATGACATCATAATGGAATGTTACATTATGACATCATAATGGAATTTTACATTATGACCTCATAATGGAATTTTGCATTATGACCTCATAATGGAATTTTACATTATGACCTCATAATGGAATTTTGCATTATGACATCATAATGGAATGTTACATTATGACATCATAATGGAATTTTGCATTATGACATCATAATGGAATGTTACATTATGACATCATAATGGAATTTTGCATTATGACATCATAATGGAATTTTGCATTATGACCTCATAATGGAATTTTGCATTATGACCTCATAATGGAATTTTACATTATGACCTCATAATGGAATTTTGCATTATGACATCATAATGGAATGTTACATTATGACATCATAATGGAATTTTGCATTATGACATCATAATGGAATGTTACATTATGACATCATAATGGAATTTTGCATTATGACATCATAATGGAATTTTGCATTATGACATCATAATGGAATTTTGCATTATGACATCATAATGGAATGTTACATTATGACATCAAAAGGGAATTTTGCATTATGACATCATAATGGAATTTTACATTATGACATCATAATGGAATTTTGCATTATGACATCATAATGGAATTTTGCATTATGACATCATAATGGAATTTTGCATTATGACATCTTAATGGAATTTTGCATTATGACATCATAATGGAATTTTGCATTATGACATCATAATGGAATGTTACATTATGACATCATAATGGAATTTTGCATTATGACATCATAATGGAATGTTACATTATGACATCATAATGGAATTTTGCATTATGACATCATAATGGAATTTTGCATTATGACCTCATAATGGAATGTTACATTATGCCATCATAATGGAATTTTGCATTATGACATCATAATGGAATGTTACATTATGACATCATAATGGAATTTTGCATTATGACATCATAATGGAAAGTTACATTATGACATCATAATGGAATTTTGCATTATGACATCATAATGGAATTTTACATTATGACATCATAATGTAGTTTTACATTATGACATCATAATAGAATTTTACATTATGACATCATAATGGAATTTTACATTATGACATCATAATGGAATGTTACATTATGACATCATAATGGAATTTTGCATTATGACATCATAATGGAATTTTGCATTATGACATCATAATGGAATTTTGCATTATGACATCATAATGGAATGTTACATTATGACATCATAATGGAATTTTGCATTATGACATCATAATGGAATGTTACATTATGACATCATAATGGAATTTTGCATTATGACATCATAATGGAATGTTACATTATGACATCATAATGGAATTTTTCATTATGACATCATAATGGAATTTTACATTATGACATCATAATGTAGTTTTACATTATGACATCATAATAGAATTTTACATTATGACATCATAATGGAATTTTACATTATGACATCATAATGGAATTTTACATTATGACATCATAATGGAATTTTGCATTATGACATCATAATGGAATTTTACATTATGACATCATAATGGAATTTTGCATTATGACATCATAATGGAATTTTACATTATGACATCATAATGGAATTTTGCATTATGACATCATAATGGAATTTTACATTAAGACATCATAATGGAATTTTGCATTATGACATCATAATGGAATTTTGCATTATGACATCATAATGGAATGTTACATTATGACATCAAAATGGAATTTTGCATTATGACATCATAATGGAATTTTGCATTATGACCTCATAATGGAATTTTACATTATGACCTCATAATGGAATTTTGCATTATGACATCATAATGGAATGTTACATTATGACATCATAATGGAATTTTGCATTATGACATCATAATGGAATGTTACATTATGACATCATAATGGAATTTTGCATTATGACATCATAATGAAATTTTACATTATGACATCATAATGTAGTTTTACATTATGACATCATAATAGAATTTTACATTATGACATCATAATGGAATTTTGCATTATGACATCATAATGGAATTTTGCATTATGACATCATAATGGAATGTTACATTATGACATCATAATGGAATTTTGCATTATGACATCATAATGGAATGTTACATTATGACATCATAATGGAATGTTGCATTATGACATCATAATGGAATGTTACATTATGACATCATAATGGAATTTTGCATTATGACATCATAATGGAATTTTGCATTATGACATCATAATGGAATTTTGCATTATGACATCATAATGGAATTTTGCATTATGACATCATAATGGAATTTTGCATTATGACATCATAATGGAATTTTGCATTATGACATCATAATGGAATGTTACATTATGACATCAAAAGGGAATTTTGCATTATGACATCATAATGGAATTTTACATTATGACATCATAATGGAATTTTGCATTATGACATCATAATGGAATTTTGCATTATGACATCATAATGGAATTTTGCATTATGACATCATAATGGAATTTTGCATTATGACATCATAATGGAATTTTGCATTATGACATCATAATGGAATGTTACATTATGACATCATAATGGAATTTTGCAATATGACATCATAATGGAATGTTACATTATGACATCATAATGGAATTTTGCATTATGACATCATAATGGAATTTTACATTATGACATCATAATGGAATTTTGCATTATGACATCATAATGGAATTTTGCATTATGACATCATAATGGAATGTTACATTATGACATCATAATGGAATTTTGCATTATGACCTCATAATGGAATTTTACGTTATGACCTCATAATGGAATTTTGCGTTATGACCTCATAATGGAATGTTACATTATGACATCAAAAGGGAATTTTGCATTATGACATCATAATGGAATTTTACATTATGACATCATAATGGAATTTTGCATTATGACATCATAATGGAATTTTGCATTATGACATCATAATGGAATTTTGCATTATGACATCATAATGGAATTTTGCATTATGACATCATAATGGAATTTTGCATTATGACATCATAATGGAATGTTACATTATGACATCATAATGGAATTTTGCATTATGACATCATAATGGAATGTTACATTATGACATCATAATGGAATTTTGCATTATGACATCATAATGGAATTTTGCATTATGACATCATAATGGAATTTTACATTATGACCTCATAATGGAATTTTGCATTATGACATCATAATGGAATGTTACATTATGACATCATAATGGAATTTTGCATTATGACATCATAATGGAATGTAACATTATGACATCATAATGGAATTTTGCATTATGACATCATAATGGAAAGTTACATTATGACATCATAATGGAATTTTGCATTATGACATCATAATGGAATTTTACATTATGACATCATAATGTAGTTTTACATTATGACATCATAATAGAATTTTACATTATGACATCATAAAGGAATTTTACATTATGACATCATAATGGAATGTTACATTATGACATCATAATGGAATTTTGCATTATGACATCATAATGGAATTTTGCATTATGACATCATAATGGAATGTTACATTATGACATCATAATGGAATTTTGCATTATGACATCATAATGGAATGTTACATTATGACATCATAATGGAATTTTGCATTATGACATCATAATGGAATGTTACATTATGACATCATAATGGAATTTTACATTATGACATCATAATGTAGTTTTACATTATGACATCATAATGGAGTTTTACATTATGACATCATAATGGAATTTTACATTATGACATCATAATGGAATTTTACATTATGACATCATAATGGAATTTTACATTATGACATCATAATGGAATTTTGCATTATGACATCATAATGGAATTTTACATTATGACATCATAATGGAATTTTGCATTATGACATCATAATGGAATTTTGCATTATCACATCATAATGGAATGTTACATTATGACATCATAATGGAATTTTGCATTATGACATCATAATGGAATGTTACATTATGACATCATAATGGAATTTTGCATTATGACATCATAATGGAATTTTGCATTATGACCTCATAATGGAATTTTACATTATGACCTCATAATGGAATTTTGCATTATGACCTCATAATGGAATGTTACATTATGACGTCATAATGTAATTTTGCATTATGACATCATAATGGAATGTTACATTATGACATCATAATGGAATTTTGCATTATGACATCATAATGGAATTTTACATTATGACATCATAATGGAGTTCTACGTTATGACATCATAATGGAATTTTGCATTATGACATCATAATGGAATTTTGCATTATGACATCACAATGGAATTTTACATTATGACATCATAATGGAATTTTGCATTATGACATCATAATGGAATTTTGCATTATGACATCATAATGGAATTTTGCATTATGACATCATAATGGAATTTTACATTATGACATCGTAATGGAATGTTACATTATGACATCGTAATGGAATTTTGCATTATGACATCATAATGGAATTTTACATTATGACATCATAATGGAATTTTGCATTATGACATCATAATGGAATTTTGCATTATGACATCGTAATGGAATTTTGCATTATGACATCGTAATGGAATTTTACATTATGACATCGTAATGGAATGTTACATTATGACATCATAATGGAATGTTACATTATGACATCATAATGGAATGTTACATTATGACATCATAATGGAATGTTACATTATGACATCATAATGGTATTTTGCATTATGAAATCATAATGGAATTTTGCATTATGACATCATAATGGAATTTTGCATTATGACATCATAATGGAATTTTGCATTATGACATCATAATAGAATGTTACATTATGACATCATAATGGAATGTTACATTATGACATCATAATGGAATTTTGCATTATGACCTCATAATGGAATTTTGCATTATGACATCATAATGGAATGTTACATTATGACATCAAAAGGGAATTTTGCATTATGACATCATAATGGAATTTTACATTATGACATCATAATGGAATTTTGCATTATGACATCATAATGGAATTTTGCATTATGACATCATAATGGAATTTTGCATTATGACATCATAATGGAATTTTGCATTATGACATCATAATGGAATTTTGCATTATGACATCATAATGGAATTTTGCATTATGACATCATAATGGAATTTTACATTATGACATCATAATGGAATTTTGCATTATGACATCATAATGGAATTTTGCATTATGACATCATAATGGAATTTTGCATTATGACATCATAATGGAATTTTACATTATGACATCATAATGGAATTTTGCATTATGACATCATAATGGAATGTTACATTATGACATCAAAATGGAATTTTGCATTATGACATCATAATGGAATTTTGCATTATGACCTCATAATGGAATTTTACATTATGACCTCATAATGGAATTTTGCATTATGACATCATAATGGAATGTTACATTATGACATCATAATGGAATTTTGCATTATGACATCATAATGGAATGTTACATTATGACATCATAATGGAATTTTGCATTATGACATCATAATGGAATTTTACATTATGACATCGTAATGGAATGTTACATTATGACATCGTAATGGAATTTTGCATTATGACATCATAATGGAATTTTACATTATGACATCATAATGGAATTTTGCATTATGACATCATAATGGAATTTTGCATTATGACATCGTAATGGAATTTTGCATTATGACATCGTAATGGAATTTTGCATTATGACATCGTAATGGAATGTTACATTATGACATCATAATGGAATGTTACATTATGACATCATAATGGAATGTTACATTATGACATCATAATGGAATGTTACATTATGACATCATAATGGAATGTTACATTATGACATCATAATGGAATGTTACATTATGACATCATAATGGAATTTTGCATTATGACCTCATAATGGAATTTTGCATTATGACCTCATAATGGAATTTTGCATTATGACATCATAATGGAATGTTACATTATGACATCAAAAGGGAATTTTACATTATGACATCATAATGGAATTTTGCATTATGACCTCATAATGGAATTTTGCATTATGACCTCATAATGGAATTTTGCATTATGACATCATAATGGAATTTTACATTATGACATCATAATGGAATTTTGCATTATGACATCATAATGGAATTTTACATTATGACATCATAATGGAATTTTGCATTATGACATCATAATGGAATTTTGCATTATGACATCATAATGGAATGTTACATTATGACATCATAATGGAGTTCTACGTTATGACATCATAATGGAATTTTGCATTATGACATCATAATGGAATTTTGCATTATGACATCATAATGGAATTTTACATTATGACATCATAATGGAATTTTGCATTATGACATCATAATGGAATTTTGCATTATGACATCATAATGGAATTTTACATTATGACATCATAATGGAATTTTGCATTATGACATCATAATGGAATTTTGCATTATGACATCATAATGGAATTTTGCATTATGACATCATAATGGAATGTTACATTATGACATCATAATGGAGTTCTACGTTATGACATCATAATGGAATTTTGCATTATGACATCATAATGGAATTTTGCATTATGACATCATAATGGAATTTTACATTATGACATCATAATGGAATTTTGCATTATGACATCATAATGGAATTTTACATTATGACATCATAATGGAATTTTGCATTATGACATCATAATGGAATTTTGCATTATGACATCATAATGGAATTTTGCATTATGACATCATAATGGAATTTTACATTATGACATCGTAATGGAATGTTACATTATGACATCATAATGGAATTTTACATTATGACATCATAATGGAATTTTGCATTATGACATCATAATGGAATTTTGCATTATGACATCGTAATGGAATTTTACATTATGACATCGTAATGGAATGTTACATTATGACATCATAATGGAATGTTACATTATGACATCATAATGGAATGTTACATTATGACATCATAATGGAATGTTACATTATGACATCATAATGGTATTTTGCATTATGACATCATAATGGAATTTTGCATTATGACATCATAATGGAATTTTGCATTATGACATCATAATGGAATTTTGCATTATGACATCATAATGGAATTTTACATTATGACATCATAATGGAATTTTACATTATGACATCATAATGGAATTTTACATTATGACATCATAATGGAATTTTACATTATGACATCATAATGGAATTTTACATTATGACATCATAATGGAATTTTGCATTATGACATCATAATTGAATTTTGCATTATGACATCATAATGGAATGTTACATTATGACATCATAATGGAATTTTGCATTATGACATCATAATGGGATTTTGCATTATGACATCATAATGGAATTTTGCATTATGACATCATAATGGAATGTTACATTATGACATCATAATAAAATTTTGCATTATGACATCATAATGGAATTTTACATTATGACATCATAATGGAATTTTGCATTATGACATCATAATGGAATTTTTCATTATGACATCATAATGGAATTTTACATTATGACATCATAATGGAATTTTGCATTATGACATCATAATGGAATTTTTCATTATGACATCTTAATGGAATTTTTCATTATGACATCATAATGGAATTTTGCATTATGACATCATAATGGAATTTTGCATTATGACATCATAATGGAATGTTACATTATGACATCATAATGGAATTTTGCATTATGACATCATAATGGGATTTTGCATTATGACATCATAATGGAATTTTGCATTATGACATCATAATGGAATTTTACATTATGACATCATAATGGAATTTTGCATTATGACATCATAATGGAATTTAGCATTATGACATCATAATGGAATTTTGCATTATGACATCATAATGGGATTTTGCATTATGACATCATAATGGAATTTTGCATTATGACATCATAATGGAATTTTACATTATGACATCATAATGGAATTTTGCATTATGACATCATAATGGAATTTAGCATTATGACATCATAATGGAATTTTGCATTATGACATCATAATGGAATTTTACATTATGACATCATAATGGAATTTTGCATTATGACATCATAATTGAATTTTGCATTATGACATCATAATGGAATGTTACATTATGACATCATAATGGAATTTTGCATTATGACATCATAATGGGATTTTGCATTATGACATCATAATGGAATTTTGCATTATGACATCATAATGGAATGTTACATTATGACATCATAATAAAATTTTGCATTATGACATCATAATGGAATTTTACATTATGACATCATAATGGAATTTTGCATTATGACATCATAATGGAATTTTTCATTATGACATCATAATGGAATTTTACATTATGACATCATAATGGAATTTTGCATTATGACATCATAATGGAATTTTTCATTATGACATCTTAATGGAATTTTTCATTATGACATCATAATGGAATTTTGCATTATGACATCATAATGGAATTTTGCATTATGACATCATAATGGAATGTTACATTATGACATCATAATGGAATTTTGCATTATGACATCATAATGGGATTTTGCATTATGACATCATAATGGAATTTTGCATTATGACATCATAATGGAATTTTACATTATGACATCATAATGGAATTTTGCATTATGACATCATAATGGAATTTAGCATTATGACATCATAATGGAATTTTGCATTATGACATCATAATGGAATTTTGCATTATGACATCATAATGGAATTTTGCATTATGACATCATAATGGAATGTTACATTATGACCTCATAATGGAATGTTACATTATGACATCATAATGGAATGTTACATTATGACATCAAAAGGGAATTTTGCATTATGACATCATAATGGAATTTTGCATTATGACATCATAATAGAATTTTACATTATGACATCATAATAGAATTTTACATTATGACATCATAATAGAATTTTGCATTATGACATCATAATAGAATTTTGCATTATGACATCATAATGGAATTTTGCATTATGACATCATAATAGAATTTTGCATTATGACATCATAATGGAATTTTACATTATGACATCATAATGGAATGCTACATTATGACATCATAATGGAATTTTGCATTATAACCTTATAATGGAATTTTACATTATGACCTCATAATGGAATTTTGCATTATGACATCATAATGGCATTTTGCATTATGACATCATAATGGAATGTTACATTATGACATCATAATGGAATGTTACATTATGACATCATAATGGAATTTTGCATTATGACCTCATAATGGAATTTTACATTATGACCTCATAATGGAATTTTGCATTATGACATCATAATGGAATGTTACATTATGACATCATAATGGAATTTTGCATTATGACCTCATAATGGAATTTTACATTATGACCTCATAATGGAATGTTACATTATGACATCATAATGGAATGTTACATTATGACATCAAAAGGGAATTTTGCATTATGACATCATAATGGAATTTTGCATTATGACATCATAATAGAATTTTACATTATGACATCATAATAGAATTTTGCATTATGACATCATAATAGAATTTTGCATTATGACATCATAATGGAATTTTACATTATGACATCATAATGGAATTTTACATTATGACATCATAATGGAATTTTGCATTATGACATCATAATGGAATTTTGCATTATGACATCAATATGGAATTTTACATTATGACATCATAATGGAGTTCTACATTATGACATCATAATGGAATTTTGCATTATGACATCATAATGAAATTTTGCATTATGACATCATAAAGGAATTTTGCATTATGACATCATAATGGAATTTTGCATTATGACATCATAATGGAATTTTACATTATGACATCATAATGTAGTTTTACATTATGACATCATAATAGAATTTTACATTATGACATCATAATGGAATTTTACATTATGACATCATAATGGAATTTTGCATTATGACATCATAATGGAATTTTGCATTATGACATCATAATGGAATTTTGCATTATGACATCATAATGGAATTTTACATTATGACATCATAATGGAATTTTGCATTATGACATCATAATGGAATTTTGCATTATGACATCATAATGGAATGTTACATTATGACATCATAATGGAATTTTGCATTATGACATCATAATGGAATGTTACATTATGACATCATAATGGAATTTTGCATTATGACATCATAATGGAATTTTGCATTATGACCTCATAATGGAATTTTACATTATGACCTCATAATGGAATTTTGCATTATGACCTCATAATGGAATGTTACATTATGACGTCATAATGGAATTTTGCATTATGACCTCATAATGGAATGTTACATTATGACGTCATAATGTAATTTTGCATTATGACATCATAATGGAATGTTACATTATGACATCATAATGGAATTTTGCATTATGACATCATAATGGAATTTTACATTATGACATCATAATAGAATTTTACATTATGACATCATAATGGCATTTTACATTATGACATCATAATGGAATTTTACATTATGACATCATAATGGAATTTTGCATTATGACATGATAATGGAATTTTGCATTATGACATCATAATGGAATTTTGCATTATGACATCATAATGGAATTTTGCATTATGACATCATAATGGAATTTTGCATTATGACATCATAATGGAATTTTGCATTATGACATCATAATGGAATTTTGCATTATGACATCATAATGGAATGTTACATTATGACCTCATAATGGAATGTTACATTATGACATCATAATGGAATGTTACATTATGACATCAAAAGGGAATTTTGCATTATGACATCATAATGGAATTTTACATTATGACATCATAATGGAATTTTGCATTATGACATCATAATGGAATTTTGCATTATGACATCATAATGGAATGTTACATTATGACATCATAATGGAGTTCTACGTTATGACATCATAATGGAATTTTGCATTATGACATCATAATGGAATTTTGCATTATGACATCATAATGGAATTTTACATTATGACATCATAATGGAATTTTGCATTATGACATCATAATGGAATTTTGCATTATGACATCATAATGGAATTTTGCATTATGACATCATAATGGAATTTTGCATTATGACATCATAATGGAATTTTACATTATGACATCGTAATGGAATGTTACATTATGACATCGTAATGGAATTTTGCATTATGACATCGTAATGGAATTTTGCATTATGACATCATAATGGAATTTTACATTATGACATCATAATGGAATTTTGCATTATGACATCATAATGGAATTTTGCATTATGACATCGTAATGGAATTTTACATTATGACATCGTAATGGAATGTTACATTATGACATCATAATGGAATGTTACATTATGACATCATAATGGAATGTTACATTATGACATCATAATGGAATGTTACATTATGACATCATAATGGTATTTTGCATTATGACATCATAATGGAATTTTGCATTATGACATCATAATGGAATTTTGCATTATGACATCATAATGGAATTTTGCATTATGACATCATAATGGAATTTTACATTATGACATCATAATGGAATTTTACATTATGACATCATAATGGAATTTTACATTATGACATCATAATGGAATTTTGCATTATGACATCATAATTGAATTTTGCATTATGACATCATAATGGAATGTTACATTATGACATCATAATGGAATTTTGCATTATGACATCATAATGGGATTTTGCATTATGACATCATAATGGAATTTTGCATTAAGACATCATAATGGAATGTTACATTATGACATCATAATAAAATTTTGCATTATGACATCATAATGGAATTTTACATTATGACATCATAATGGAATTTTGCATTATGACATCATAATGGAATTTTGCATTATGACATCATAATGGAATTTTGCATTATGACATCATAATGGAATTTTGCATTATGACATCATAATAGAATGTTACATTATGACATCATAATGGAATGTTACATTATGACATCATAATGGAATTTTGCATTATGACCTCATAATGGAATTTTGCATTATGACATCATAATGGAATGTTACATTATGACATCAAAAGGGAATTTTGCATTATGACATCATAATGGAATTTTACATTATGACATCATAATGGAATTTTGCATTATGACATCATAATGGAATTTTGCATTATGACATCATAATGGAATTTTGCATTATGACATCATAATGGAATTTTGCATTATGACATCATAATGGAATTTTGCATTATGACATCATAATGGAATTTTGCATTATGACATCATAATGGAATTTTACATTATGACATCATAATGGAATTTTGCATTATGACATCATAATGGAATTTTGCATTATGACATCATAATGGAATTTTGCATTATGACATCATAATGGAATTTTACATTATGACATCATAATGGAATTTTGCATTATGACATCATAATGGAATGTTACATTATGACATCAAAATGGAATTTTGCATTATGACATCATAATGGAATTTTGCATTATGACCTCATAATGGAATTTTACATTATGACCTCATAATGGAATTTTGCATTATGACATCATAATGGAATGTTACATTATGACATCATAATGGAATTTTGCATTATGACATCATAATGGAATGTTACATTATGACATCATAATGGAATTTTGCATTATGACATCGTAATGGAATTTTACATTATGACATCGTAATGGAATGTTACATTATGACATCGTAATGGAATTTTGCATTATGACATCATAATGGAATTTTACATTATGACATCATAATGGAATTTTGCATTATGACATCGTAATGGAATTTTGCATTATGACATCGTAATGGAATTTTGCATTATGACATCGTAATGGAATTTTACATTATGACATCGTAATGGAATGTTACATTATGACATCATAATGGAATGTTACATTATGACATCATAATGGAATGTTACATTATGACATCATAATGGTATTTTGCATTATGACATCATAATGGAATTTTGCATTATGACATCATAATGGAATTTTGCATTATGACATCATAATGGAATGTTACATTATGACATCATAATGGAATTTTACATTATGACATCATAATGGAATTTTGCATTATGACATGATAATGGAATTTTGCATTATGACATCATAATGGAATTTTGCATTATGACATCATAATGGAATGTTACATTATGACATCAAAAGGGAATTTTGCATTATGACATCATAATGGAATTTTGCATTATGACATCATAATGGAATGTTACATTATGACCTCATAATGGAATGTTACATTATGACATCATAATGGAATGTTACATTATGACATCAAAAGGGAATTTTGCATTATGACATCATAATGGAATTTTACATTATGACATCATAATGGAATTTTGCATTATGACATCATAATGGAATTTTGCATTATGACATCATAATGGAATGTTACATTATGACATCATAATGGAGTTCTACGTTATGACATCATAATGGAATTTTGCATTATGACATCATAATGGAATTTTGCATTATGACATCATAATGGAATTTTACATTATGACATCATAATGGAATTTTGCATTATGACATCATAATGGAATTTTACATTATGACATCATAATGGAATTTTGCATTATGACATCATAATGGAATTTTGCATTATGACATCATAATGGAATTTTGCATTATGACATCATAATTGAATTTTGCATTATGACATCATAATGGAATGTTACATTATGACATCATAATGGAATTTTGCATTATGACATCATAATGGGATTTTGCATTATGACATCATAATGGAATTTTGCATTAAGACATCATAATGGAATGTTACATTATGACATCATAATAAAATTTTGCATTATGACATCATAATGGAATTTTACATTATGACATCATAATGGAATTTTGCATTATGACATCATAATGGAATTTTGCATTATGACATCATAATGGAATTTTGCATTATGACATCATAATGGAATTTTGCATTATGACATCATAATAGAATGTTACATTATGACATCATAATGGAATGTTACATTATGACATCATAATGGAATTTTGCATTATGACCTCATAATGGAATTTTGCATTATGACATCATAATGGAATGTTACATTATGACATCAAAAGGGAATTTTGCATTATGACATCATAATGGAATTTTACATTATGACATCATAATGGAATTTTGCATTATGACATCATAATGGAATTTTGCATTATGACATCATAATGGAATTTTGCATTATGACATCATAATGGAATTTTGCATTATGACATCATAATGGAATTTTGCATTATGACATCATAATGGAATTTTGCATTATGACATCATAATGGAATTTTACATTATGACATCATAATGGAATTTTGCATTATGACATCATAATGGAATTTTGCATTATGACATCATAATGGAATTTTGCATTATGACATCATAATGGAATTTTACATTATGACATCATAATGGAATTTTGCATTATGACATCATAATGGAATGTTACATTATGACATCAAAATGGAATTTTGCATTATGACATCATAATGGAATTTTGCATTATGACCTCATAATGGAATTTTACATTATGACCTCATAATGGAATTTTGCATTATGACATCATAATGGAATGTTACATTATGACATCATAATGGAATTTTGCATTATGACATCATAATGGAATGTTACATTATGACATCATAATGGAATTTTGCATTATGACATCGTAATGGAATTTTACATTATGACATCGTAATGGAATGTTACATTATGACATCGTAATGGAATTTTGCATTATGACATCATAATGGAATTTTACATTATGACATCATAATGGAATTTTGCATTATGACATCGTAATGGAATTTTGCATTATGACATCGTAATGGAATTTTGCATTATGACATCGTAATGGAATTTTACATTATGACATCGTAATGGAATGTTACATTATGACATCATAATGGAATGTTACATTATGACATCATAATGGAATGTTACATTATGACATCATAATGGTATTTTGCATTATGACATCATAATGGAATTTTGCATTATGACATCATAATGGAATGTTACATTATGACATCATAATGGAATTTTACATTATGACATCATAATGGAATTTTGCATTATGACATGATAATGGAATTTTGCATTATGACATCATAATGGAATTTTGCATTATGACATCATAATGGAATGTTACATTATGACATCAAAAGGGAATTTTGCATTATGACATCATAATGGAATTTTGCATTATGACATCATAATGGAATGTTACATTATGACCTCATAATGGAATGTTACATTATGACATCATAATGGAATGTTACATTATGACATCAAAAGGGAATTTTGCATTATGACATCATAATGGAATTTTACATTATGACATCATAATGGAATTTTGCATTATGACATCATAATGGAATTTTGCATTATGACATCATAATGGAATGTTACATTATGACATCATAATGGAGTTCTACGTTATGACATCATAATGGAATTTTGCATTATGACATCATAATGGAATTTTGCATTATGACATCATAATGGAATTTTACATTATGACATCATAATGGAATTTTGCATTATGACATCATAATGGAATTTTACATTATGACATCATAATGGAATTTTGCATTATGACATCATAATGGAATTTTGCATTATGACATCATAATGGAATTTTGCATTATGACATCATAATGGAATTTTACATTATGACATCGTAATGGAATGTTACATTATGACATCATAATGGAATTTTACATTATGACATCATAATGGAATTTTGCATTATGACATCATAATGGAATTTTGCATTATGACATCGTAATGGAATTTTACATTATGACATCGTAATGGAATGTTACATTATGACATCATAATGGAATGTTACATTATGACATCATAATGGAATGTTACATTATGACATCATAATGGAATGTTACATTATGACATCATAATGGTATTTTGCATTATGACATCATAATGGAATTTTGCATTATGACATCATAATGGAATTTTGCATTATGACATCATAATGGAATTTTGCATTATGACATCATAATGGAATTTTACATTATGACATCATAATGGAATTTTACATTATGACATCATAATGGAATTTTACATTATGACATCATAATGGAATTTTACATTATGACATCATAATGGAATTTTACATTATGACATCATAATGGAATTTTGCATTATGACATCATAATTGAATTTTGCATTATGACATCATAATGGAATGTTACATTATGACATCATAATGGAATTTTGCATTATGACATCATAATGGGATTTTGCATTATGACATCATAATGGAATTTTGCATTATGACATCATAATGGAATGTTACATTATGACATCATAATAAAATTTTGCATTATGACATCATAATGGAATTTTACATTATGACATCATAATGGAATTTTGCATTATGACATCATAATGGAATTTTTCATTATGACATCATAATGGAATTTTACATTATGACATCATAATGGAATTTTGCATTATGACATCATAATGGAATTTTTCATTATGACATCTTAATGGAATTTTTCATTATGACATCATAATGGAATTTTGCATTATGACATCATAATGGAATTTTGCATTATGACATCATAATGGAATGTTACATTATGACATCATAATGGAATTTTGCATTATGACATCATAATGGGATTTTGCATTATGACATCATAATGGAATTTTGCATTATGACATCATAATGGAATTTTACATTATGACATCATAATGGAATTTTGCATTATGACATCATAATGGAATTTAGCATTATGACATCATAATGGAATTTTGCATTATGACATCATAATGGAATTTTGCATTATGACATCATAATGGAATTTTGCATTATGACATCATAATGGAATGTTACATTATGACCTCATAATGGAATGTTACATTATGACATCATAATGGAATGTTACATTATGACATCAAAAGGGAATTTTGCATTATGACATCATAATGGAATTTTGCATTATGACATCATAATAGAATTTTACATTATGACATCATAATAGAATTTTACATTATGACATCATAATAGAATTTTGCATTATGACATCATAATAGAATTTTGCATTATGACATCATAATGGAATTTTGCATTATGACATCATAATAGAATTTTGCATTATGACATCATAATGGAATTTTACATTATGACATCATAATGGAATGCTACATTATGACATCATAATGGAATTTTGCATTATAACCTTATAATGGAATTTTACATTATGACCTCATAATGGAATTTTGCATTATGACATCATAATGGCATTTTGCATTATGACATCATAATGGAATGTTACATTATGACATCATAATGGAATGTTACATTATGACATCATAATGGAATTTTGCATTATGACCTCATAATGGAATTTTACATTATGACCTCATAATGGAATTTTGCATTATGACATCATAATGGAATGTTACATTATGACATCATAATGGAATTTTGCATTATGACCTCATAA
Organism: Eleutherodactylus coqui; assembly: GCF_035609145.1. NCBI lineage: Eukaryota > Metazoa > Chordata > Amphibia > Anura > Eleutherodactylidae > Eleutherodactylus > Eleutherodactylus coqui. The sequence continues at coordinate 57,283 of NW_027102118.1, read as the reverse complement.
TGGAATTTTACATTATGACCTCATAATGGAATGTTACATTATGACATCATAATGGAATGTTACATTATGACATCAAAAGGGAATTTTGCATTATGACATCATAATGGAATTTTGCATTATGACATCATAATAGAATTTTACATTATGACATCATAATAGAATTTTGCATTATGACATCATAATAGAATTTTGCATTATGACATCATAATGGAATTTTACATTATGACATCATAATGGAATTTTACATTATGACATCATAATGGAATTTTGCATTATGACATCATAATGGAATTTTGCATTATGACATCAATATGGAATTTTACATTATGACATCATAATGGAGTTCTACATTATGACATCATAATGGAATTTTGCATTATGACATCATAATGAAATTTTGCATTATGACATCATAAAGGAATTTTGCATTATGACATCATAATGGAATTTTGCATTATGACATCATAATGGAATTTTACATTATGACATCATAATGTAGTTTTACATTATGACATCATAATAGAATTTTACATTATGACATCATAATGGAATTTTACATTATGACATCATAATGGAATTTTGCATTATGACATCATAATGGAATTTTGCATTATGACATCATAATGGAATTTTGCATTATGACATCATAATGGAATTTTGCATTATGACATCATAATGGAATTTTGCATTATGACATCATAATGGAATGTTACATTATGACATCATAATGGAATTTTGCATTATGACATCATAATGGAATGTTACATTATGACATCATAATGGAATTTTGCATTATGACATCATAATGGAATTTTGCATTATGACCTCATAATGGAATTTTACATTATGACCTCATAATGGAATTTTGCATTATGACCTCATAATGGAATGTTACATTATGACGTCATAATGGAATTTTGCATTATGACCTCATAATGGAATGTTACATTATGACGTCATAATGTAATTTTGCATTATGACATCATAATGGAATGTTACATTATGACATCATAATGGAATTTTGCATTATGACATCATAATGGAATTTTACATTATGACATCATAATGTAGTTTTACATTATGACATCATAATAGAATTTTACATTATGACATCATAATGGCATTTTACATTATGACATCATAATGGAATTTTACATTATGACATCATAATGGAATTTTGCATTATGACATGATAATGGAATTTTGCATTATGACATCATAATGGAATTTTGCATTATGACATCATAATGGAATGTTACATTATGACCTCATAATGGAATGTTACATTATGACATCATAATGGAATGTTACATTATGACATCAAAAGGGAATTTTGCATTATGACATCATAATGGAATTTTACATTATGACATCATAATGGAATTTTGCATTATGACATCATAATGGAATTTTGCATTATGACATCATAATGGAATGTTACATTATGACATCATAATGGAGTTCTACGTTATGACATCATAATGGAATTTTGCATTATGACATCATAATGGAATTTTGCATTATGACATCATAATGGAATTTTACATTATGACATCATAATGGAATTTTGCATTATGACATCATAATGGAATTTTGCATTATGACATCATAATGGAATTTTGCATTATGACATCATAATGGAATTTTACATTATGACATCGTAATGGAATGTTACATTATGACATCGTAATGGAATTTTGCATTATGACATCGTAATGGAATTTTGCATTATGACATCATAATGGAATTTTACATTATGACATCATAATGGAATTTTGCATTATGACATCATAATGGAATTTTGCATTATGACATCGTAATGGAATTTTACATTATGACATCGTAATGGAATGTTACATTATGACATCATAATGGAATGTTACATTATGACATCATAATGGAATGTTACATTATGACATCATAATGGAATGTTACATTATGACATCATAATGGTATTTTGCATTATGACATCATAATGGAATTTTGCATTATGACATCATAATGGAATTTTGCATTATGACATCATAATGGAATTTTGCATTATGACATCATAATGGAATTTTGCATTATGACATCATAATGGAATTTTACATTATGACATCATAATGGAATTTTACATTATGACATCATAATGGAATTTTGCATTATGACATCATAATTGAATTTTGCATTATGACATCATAATGGAATGTTACATTATGACATCATAATGGAATTTTGCATTATGACATCATAATGGGATTTTGCATTATGACATCATAATGGAATTTTGCATTATGACATCATAATGGAATGTTACATTATGACATCATAATAAAATTTTGCATTATGACATCATAATGGAATTTTACATTATGACATCATAATGGAATTTTGCATTATGACATCATAATGGAATTTTTCATTATGACATCATAATGGAATTTTGCATTATGACATCGTAATGGAATTTTGCATTATGACATCGTAATGGAATTTTACATTATGACATCGTAATGGAATGTTACATTATGACATCATAATGGAATGTTACATTATGACATCATAATGGAATGTTACATTATGACATCATAATGGTATTTTGCATTATGACATCATAATGGAATTTTGCATTATGACATCATAATGGAATTTTGCATTATGACATCATAATGGAATTTTGCATTATGACATCATAATGGAATTTTACATTATGACATCATAATGGAATTTTACATTATGACATCATAATGGAATTTTACATTATGACATCATAATGGAATTTTACATTATGACATCATAATGGAATTTTACATTATGACATCATAATGGAATTTTGCATTATGACATCATAATTGAATTTTGCATTATGACATCATAATGGAATGTTACATTATGACATCATAATGGAATTTTGCATTATGACATCATAATGGGATTTTGCATTATGACATCATAATGGAATTTTGCATTATGACATCATAATGGAATGTTACATTATGACATCATAATAAAATGTTGCATTATGACATCATAATGGAATTTTACATTATGACATCATAATGGAATTTTGCATTATGACATCATAATGGAATTTTTCATTATGACATCATAATGGAATTTTACATTATGACATCATAATGGAATTTTGCATTATGACATCATAATGGAATTTTTCATTATGACATCTTAATGGAATTTTTCATTATGACATCATAATGGAATTTTGCATTATGACATCATAATGGAATTTTGCATTATGACATCATAATGGAATGTTACATTATGACATCATAATGGAATTTTGCATTATGACATCATAATGGGATTTTGCATTATGACATCATAATGGAATTTTGCATTATGACATCATAATGGAATTTTACATTATGACATCATAATGGAATTTTGCATTATGACATCATAATGGAATTTAGCATTATGACATCATAATGGAATTTTGCATTATGACATCATAATGGAATTTTGCATTATGACATCATAATGGAATTTTGCATTATGACATCATAATGGAATGTTACATTATGACCTCATAATGGAATGTTACATTATGACATCATAATGGAATGTTACATTATGACATCAAAAGGGAATTTTGCATTATGACATCATAATGGAATTTTGCATTATGACATCATAATAGAATTTTACATTATGACATCATAATAGAATTTTACATTATGACATCATAATAGAATTTTGCATTATGACATCATAATAGAATTTTGCATTATGACATCATAATGGAATTTTGCATTATGACATCATAATAGAATTTTGCATTATGACATCATAATGGAATTTTACATTATGACATCATAATGGAATGCTACATTATGACATCATAATGGAATTTTGCATTATAACCTTATAATGGAATTTTACATTATGACCTCATAATGGAATTTTGCATTATGACATCATAATGGCATTTTGCATTATGACATCATAATGGAATGTTACATTATGACATCATAATGGAATGTTACATTATGACATCATAATGGAATTTTGCATTATGACCTCATAATGGAATTTTACATTATGACCTCATAATGGAATTTTGCATTATGACATCATAATGGAATGTTACATTATGACATCATAATGGAATTTTGCATTATGACCTCATAATGGAATTTTACATTATGACCTCATAATGGAATGTTACATTATGACATCATAATGGAATGTTACATTATGACATCAAAAGGGAATTTTGCATTATGACATCATAATGGAATTTTGCATTATGACATCATAATAGAATTTTACATTATGACATCATAATAGAATTTTGCATTATGACATCATAATAGAATTTTGCATTATGACATCATAATGGAATTTTACATTATGACATCATAATGGAATTTTACATTATGACATCATAATGGAATTTTGCATTATGACATCATAATGGAATTTTGCATTATGACATCAATATGGAATTTTACATTATGACATCATAATGGAGTTCTACATTATGACATCATAATGGAATTTTGCATTATGACATCATAATGAAATTTTGCATTATGACATCATAAAGGAATTTTGCATTATGACATCATAATGGAATTTTGCATTATGACATCATAATGGAATTTTACATTATGACATCATAATGTAGTTTTACATTATGACATCATAATAGAATTTTACATTATGACATCATAATGGAATTTTACATTATGACATCATAATGGAATTTTGCATTATGACATCATAATGGAATTTTGCATTATGACATCATAATGGAATTTTGCATTATGACATCATAATGGAATTTTACATTATGACATCATAATGGAATTTTGCATTATGACATCATAATGGAATTTTGCATTATGACATCATAATGGAATGTTACATTATGACATCATAATGGAATTTTGCATTATGACATCATAATGGAATGTTACATTATGACATCATAATGGAATTTTGCATTATGACATCATAATGGAATTTTGCATTATGACCTCATAATGGAATTTTACATTATGACCTCATAATGGAATTTTGCATTATGACCTCATAATGGAATGTTACATTATGATGTCATAATGGAATTTTGCATTATGACCTCATAATGGAATGTTACATTATGACGTCATAATGGAATTTTGCATTATGACATCATAATGGAATGTTACATTATGACATCATAATGGAATTTTGCATTATGACATCATAATGGAATTTTACATTATGACATCATAATAGAATTTTACATTATGACATCATAATGGCATTTTACATTATGACATCATAATGGAATTTTACATTATGACATCATAATGGAATTTTGCATTATGACATGATAATGGAATTTTGCATTATGACATCATAATGGAATTTTGCATTATGACATCATAATGGAATTTTGCATTATGACATCATAATGGAATGTTACATTATGACCTCATAATGGAATGTTACATTATGACATCATAATGGAATGTTACATTATGACATCAAAAGGGAATTTTGCATTATGACATCATAATGGAATTTTACATTATGACATCATAATGGAATTTTGCATTATGACATCATAATGGAATTTTGCATTATGACATCATAATGGAATGTTACATTATGACATCATAATGGAGTTCTACGTTATGACATCATAATGGAATTTTGCATTATGACATCATAATGGAATTTTACATTATGACATCATAATGGAATTTTGCATTATGACATCATAATGGAATTTTGCATTATGACATCATAATGGAATTTTGCATTATGACATCATAATGGAATTTTGCATTATGACATCATAATGGAATTTTACATTATGACATCGTAATGGAATGTTACATTATGACATCGTAATGGAATTTTGCATTATGACATCGTAATGGAATTTTGCATTATGACATCATAATGGAATTTTACATTATGACATCATAATGGAATTTTGCATTATGACATCATAATGGAATTTTGCATTATGACATCGTAATGGAATTTTACATTATGACATCGTAATGGAATGTTACATTATGACATCATAATGGAATGTTACATTATGACATCATAATGGAATGTTACATTATGACATCATAATGGAATGTTACATTATGACATCATAATGGTATTTTGCATTATGACATCATAATGGAATTTTGCATTATGACATCATAATGGAATTTTGCATTATGACATCATAATGGAATTTTGCATTATGACATCATAATGGAATTTTACATTATGACATCATAATGGAATTTTACATTATGACATCATAATGGAATTTTACATTATGACATCATAATGGAATTTTGCATTATGACATCATAATTGAATTTTGCATTATGACATCATAATGGAATGTTACATTATGACATCATAATGGAATTTTGCATTATGACATCATAATGGGATTTTGCATTATGACATCATAATGGAATTTTGCATTATGACATCATAATGGAATGTTACATTATGACATCATAATAAAATTTTGCATTATGACATCATAATGGAATTTTACATTATGACATCATAATGGAATTTTGCATTATGACATCATAATGGAATTTTGCATTATGACATCATAATGGAATTTTGCATTATGACATCATAATGGAATTTTGCATTATGACATCATAATAGAATGTTACATTATGACATCATAATGGAATGTTACATTATGACATCATAATGGAATTTTGCATTATGACCTCATAATGGAATTTTGCATTATGACATCATAATGGAATGTTACATTATGACATCAAAAGGGAATTTTGCATTATGACATCATAATGGAATTTTACATTATGACATCATAATGGAATTTTGCATTATGACATCATAATGGAATTTTGCATTATGACATCATAATGGAATTTTGCATTATGACATCATAATGGAATTTTGCATTATGACATCATAATGGAATTTTGCATTATGACATCATAATGGAATTTTGCATTATGACATCATAATGGAATTTTACATTATGACATCATAATGGAATTTTGCATTATGACATCATAATGGAATTTTGCATTATGACATCATAATGGAATTTTGCATTATGACATCATAATGGAATTTTACATTATGACATCATAATGGAATTTTGCATTATGACATCATAATGGAATGTTACATTATGACATCAAAATGGAATTTTGCATTATGACATCATAATGGAATTTTGCATTATGACCTCATAATGGAATTTTACATTATGACCTCATAATGGAATTTTGCATTATGACATCATAATGGAATGTTACATTATGACATCATAATGGAATTTTGCATTATGACATCATAATGGAATGTTACATTATGACATCATAATGGAATTTTGCATTATGACATCGTAATGGAATTTTACATTATGACATCGTAATGGAATGTTACATTATGACATCGTAATGGAATTTTGCATTATGACATCATAATGGAATTTTACATTATGACATCATAATGGAATTTTGCATTATGACATCGTAATGGAATTTTGCATTATGACATCGTAATGGAATTTTGCATTATGACATCGTAATGGAATTTTACATTATGACATCGTAATGGAATGTTACATTATGACATCATAATGGAATGTTACATTATGACATCATAATGGAATGTTACATTATGACATCATAATGGTATTTTGCATTATGACATCATAATGGAATTTTGCATTATGACATCATAATGGAATTTTGCATTATGACATCATAATGGAATGTTACATTATGACATCATAATGGAATTTTACATTATGACATCATAATGGAATTTTGCATTATGACATGATAATGGAATTTTGCATTATGACATCATAATGGAATTTTGCATTATGACATCATAATGGAATGTTACATTATGACATCAAAAGGGAATTTTGCATTATGACATCATAATGGAATTTTGCATTATGACATCATAATGGAATGTTACATTATGACCTCATAATGGAATGTTACATTATGACATCATAATGGAATGTTACATTATGACATCAAAAGGGAATTTTGCATTATGACATCATAATGGAATTTTACATTATGACATCATAATGGAATTTTGCATTATGACATCATAATGGAATTTTGCATTATGACATCATAATGGAATGTTACATTATGACATCATAATGGAGTTCTACGTTATGACATCATAATGGAATTTTGCATTATGACATCATAATGGAATTTTGCATTATGACATCATAATGGAATTTTACATTATGACATCATAATGGAATTTTGCATTATGACATCATAATGGAATTTTACATTATGACATCATAATGGAATTTTGCATTATGACATCATAATGGAATTTTGCATTATGACATCATAATGGAATTTTGCATTATGACATCATAATGGAATTTTACATTATGACATCGTAATGGAATGTTACATTATGACATCATAATGGAATTTTACATTATGACATCATAATGGAATTTTGCATTATGACATCATAATGGAATTTTGCATTATGACATCGTAATGGAATTTTACATTATGACATCGTAATGGAATGTTACATTATGACATCATAATGGAATGTTACATTATGACATCATAATGGAATGTTACATTATGACATCATAATGGAATGTTACATTATGACATCATAATGGTATTTTGCATTATGACATCATAATGGAATTTTGCATTATGACATCATAATGGAATTTTGCATTATGACATCATAATGGAATTTTGCATTATGACATCATAATGGAATTTTACATTATGACATCATAATGGAATTTTACATTATGACATCATAATGGAATTTTACATTATGACATCATAATGGAATTTTACATTATGACATCATAATGGAATTTTACATTATGACATCATAATGGAATTTTGCATTATGACATCATAATTGAATTTTGCATTATGACATCATAATGGAATGTTACATTATGACATCATAATGGAATTTTGCATTATGACATCATAATGGGATTTTGCATTATGACATCATAATGGAATTTTGCATTATGACATCATAATGGAATGTTACATTATGACATCATAATAAAATTTTGCATTATGACATCATAATGGAATTTTACATTATGACATCATAATGGAATTTTGCATTATGACATCATAATGGAATTTTTCATTATGACATCATAATGGAATTTTACATTATGACATCATAATGGAATTTTGCATTATGACATCATAATGGAATTTTTCATTATGACATCTTAATGGAATTTTTCATTATGACATCATAATGGAATTTTGCATTATGACATCATAATGGAATTTTGCATTATGACATCATAATGGAATGTTACATTATGACATCATAATGGAATTTTGCATTATGACATCATAATGGGATTTTGCATTATGACATCATAATGGAATTTTGCATTATGACATCATAATGGAATTTTACATTATGACATCATAATGGAATTTTGCATTATGACATCATAATGGAATTTAGCATTATGACATCATAATGGAATTTTGCATTATGACATCATAATGGAATTTTGCATTATGACATCATAATGGAATTTTGCATTATGACATCATAATGGAATGTTACATTATGACCTCATAATGGAATGTTACATTATGACATCATAATGGAATGTTACATTATGACATCAAAAGGGAATTTTGCATTATGACATCATAATGGAATTTTGCATTATGACATCATAATAGAATTTTACATTATGACATCATAATAGAATTTTACATTATGACATCATAATAGAATTTTGCATTATGACATCATAATAGAATTTTGCATTATGACATCATAATGGAATTTTGCATTATGACATCATAATAGAATTTTGCATTATGACATCATAATGGAATTTTACATTATGACATCATAATGGAATGCTACATTATGACATCATAATGGAATTTTGCATTATAACCTTATAATGGAATTTTACATTATGACCTCATAATGGAATTTTGCATTATGACATCATAATGGCATTTTGCATTATGACATCATAATGGAATGTTACATTATGACATCATAATGGAATGTTGCATTATGACATCATAATGGAATTTTGCATTATGACATCATAATGGAATTTTGCATTATGACATCATAATGGAATTTTTGCATTATGACATCATAATTGAATTTTACATTATGACATCATAATGGAATTTTGCATTATGACATCATAATGGAATGTTACTTTATGACATCATAATGGAATGTTACATTATGACATCATAATGGAATGTTGCATTATGACATCATAATGGAATTTTGCATTATGACATCATAATGGAATTTTGCATTATGACATCATAATGGAATTTTGCATTGTGACATCATAATGGAATTTTACATTATGACATCATAATGGAATTTTGCATTATGACATCATAATGGAATTTTTGCATTATGACATCATAATGGAATTTTGCATTATGACATCATAATGGAATTTTTGCATTATGACATCATAATGGAATTTTACATTATGACATCATAATGGAATTTTGCATTATGACATCAATATGGAATTTTACATTATGACATCATAATGGAGTTCTACATTATGACATCATAATGGAATTTTGCATTATGACATCATAATGAAATTTTGCATTATGACATCATAAAGGAATTTTGCATTATGACATCATAATGGAATTTTGCATTATGACATCATAATGGAATTTTACATTATGACATCATAATGGAATTTTACATTATGACATCATAATAGAATTTTACATTATGACATCATAATGGAATTTTACATTATGACATCATAATGGAATTTTGCATTATGACATCATAATGGAATTTTACATTATGACATCAAAATGGAATTTTGCATTATAACATCATAATGGAATTTTGCATTATGACATCATAATGGAATTTTGCATTATGACATCATAATGGAATGTTACATTATGACATCATAATGGAATTTTGCATTATGACATCATAATGGAATGTTACATTATGACATCATAATGGAATTTTGCATTATGACATCATAATGGAATTTTGCATTATGACCTCATAATGGAATTTTACATTATGACCTCATAATGGAATTTTGCATTATGACCTCATAATGGAATGTTACATTATGACGTCATAATGGAATTTTGCATTATGACCTCATAATGGAATGTTACATTATGACATCATAATGTAATTTTGCATTATGACATCATAATGGAATGTTACATTATGACATCATAATGGAATTTTGCATTATGACATCATAATGGAATTTTACATTATGACATCATAATGTAGTTTTACATTATGACATCATAATAGAATTTTACATTATGACATCATAATGGCATTTTACATTATGACATCATAATGGAATTTTACATTATGACATCATAATGGAATTTTGCATTATGACATGATAATGGAATTTTGCATTATGACATCATAATGGAATTTTGCATTATGACATCATAATGGAATTTTGCATTATGACATCATAATGGAATTTTGCATTATGACATCATAATGGAATTTTGCATTATGACATCATAATGGAATTTTGCATTATGACATCATAATGGAATTTTGCATTATGACATCATAATGGAATGTTACATTATGACCTCATAATGGAATGTTACATTATGACATCATAATGGAATGTTACATTATGACATCAAAAGGGAATTTTGCATTATGACATCATAATGGAATTTTACATTATGACATCATAATGGAATTTTGCATTATGACATCATAATGGAATTTTGCATTATGACATCATAATGGAATGTTACATTATGACATCATAATGGAGTTCTACGTTATGACATCATAATGGAATTTTGCATTATGACATCATAATGGAATTTTGCATTATGACATCATAATGGAATTTTACATTATGACATCATAATGGAATTTTGCATTATGACATCATAATGGAATTTTGCATTATGACATCATAATGGAATTTTGCATTATGACATCATAATGGAATTTTACATTATGACATCGTAATGGAATGTTACATTATGACATCGTAATGGAATTTTGCATTATGACATCGTAATGGAATTTTGCATTATGACATCATAATGGAATTTTACATTATGACATCATAATGGAATTTTGCATTATGACATCATAATGGAATTTTGCATTATGACATCGTAATGGAATTTTATATTATGACATCGTAATGGAATGTTACATTATGACATCATAATGGAATGTTACATTATGACATCATAATGGAATGTTACATTATGACATCATAATGGAATGTTACATTATGACATCATAATGGTATTTTGCATTATGACATCATAATGGAATTTTGCATTATGACATCATAATGGAATTTTGCATTATGACATCATAATGGAATTTTGCATTATGACATCATAATGGAATTTTGCATTATGACATCATAATGGAATTTTACATTATGACATCATAATGGAATTTTACATTATGACATCATAATGGAATTTTGCATTATGACATCATAATTGAATTTTGCATTATGACATCATAATGGAATGTTACATTATGACATCATAATGGAATTTTGCATTATGACATCATAATGGGATTTTGCATTATGACATCATAATGGAATTTTGCATTATGACATCATAATGGAATGTTACATTATGACATCATAATAAAATTTTGCATTATGACATCATAATGGAATTTTACATTATGACATCATAATGGAATTTTGCATTATGACATCATAATGGAATTTTTCATTATGACATCATAATGGAATTTTACATTATGACATCATAATGGAATTTTGCATTATGACATCATAATGGAATTTTTCATTATGACATCTTAATGGAATTTTTCATTATGACATCATAATGGAATTTTGCATTATGACATCATAATGGAATTTTGCATTATGACATCATAATGGAATGTTACATTATGACATCATAATGGAATTTTGCATTATGACATCATAATGGGATTTTGCATTATGACATCATAATGGAATTTTGCATTATGACATCATAATGGAATTTTACATTATGACATCATAATGGAATTTTGCATTATGACATCATAATGGAATTTAGCATTATGACATCATAATGGAATTTTGCATTATGACATCATAATGGAATTTTGCATTATGACATCATAATGGAATTTTGCATTATGACATCATAATGGAATGTTACATTATGACCTCATAATGGAATGTTACATTATGACATCATAATGGAATGTTACATTATGACATCAAAAGGGAATTTTGCATTATGACATCATAATGGAATTTTGCATTATGACATCATAATAGAATTTTACATTATGACATCATAATAGAATTTTACATTATGACATCATAATAGAATTTTGCATTATGACATCATAATAGAATTTTGCATTATGACATCATAATGGAATTTTGCATTATGACATCATAATAGAATTTTGCATTATGACATCATAATGGAATTTTACATTATGACATCATAATGGAATGTTACATTATGACATCATAATGGAATTTTGCATTATAACCTTATAATGGAATTTTACATTATGACCTCATAATGGAATTTTGCATTATGACATCATAATGGCATTTTGCATTATGACATCATAATGGAATGTTACATTATGACATCATAATGGAATGTTACATTATGACATCATAATGGAATTTTGCATTATGACCTCATAATGGAATTTTACATTATGACCTCATAATGGAATTTTGCATTATGACATCATAATGGAATGTTACATTATGACATCATAATGGAATTTTGCATTATGACCTCATAATGGAATTTTACATTATGACCTCATAATGGAATGTTACATTATGACATCATAATGGAATGTTACATTATGACATCAAAAGGGAATTTTGCATTATGACATCATAATGGAATTTTGCATTATGACATCATAATAGAATTTTACATTATGACATCATAATAGAATTTTGCATTATGACATCATAATAGAATTTTGCATTATGACATCATAATGGAATTTTACATTATGACATCATAATGGAATTTTACATTATGACATCATAATGGAATTTTGCATTATGACATCATAATGGAATTTTGCATTATGACATCAATATGGAATTTTACATTATGACATCATAATGGAGTTCTACATTATGACATCATAATGGAATTTTGCATTATGACATCATAATGAAATTTTGCATTATGACATCATAAAGGAATTTTGCATTATGACATCATAATGGAATTTTGCATTATGACATCATAATGGAATTTTACATTATGACATCATAATGTAGTTTTACATTATGACATCATAATGGAATTTTACATTATGACATCATAATGGAATTTTGCATTATGACATCATAATGGAATTTTGCATTATGACATCATAATGGAATTTTGCATTATGACATCATAATGGAATTTTACATTATGACATCATAATGGAATTTTGCATTATGACATCATAATGGAATTTTGCATTATGACATCATAATGGAATGTTACATTATGACATCATAATGGAATTTTGCATTATGACATCATAATGGAATGTTACATTATGACATCATAATGGAATTTTGCATTATGACATCATAATGGAATTTTGCATTATGACCTCATAATGGAATTTTACATTATGACCTCATAATGGAATTTTGCATTATGACCTCATAATGGAATGTTACATTATGACGTCATAATGGAATTTTGCATTATGACCTCATAATGGAATTTTACATTATGACCTCATAATGGAATTTTGCATTATGACCTCATAATGGAATGTTACATTATGACGTCATAATGGAATTTTGCATTATGACATCATAATGGAATTTTGCATTATGACATCATAATGGAATTTTACATTATGACATCATAATGTAGTTTTACATTATGACATCATAATAGAATTTTACATTATGACATCATAATGGAATTTTACATTATGACATCATAATGGAATTTTACATTATGACATCATAATGGAATTTTGCATTATGACATCATAATGGAATTTTGCATTATGACATCATAAGGAATTTTGCATTATGACATCATAATGGAATTTTGCATTGTGACATCATAATGGAATTTTGCATTATGACATCATAATGGAATTTTGCATTATGACATCATAATGGAATTTTGCATTATGACATCATAATGGAATTTTGCATTATGACATCATAATGGAATTTTGCATTATGACATCATAATGGAATTTTGCATTATGACATCATAATGGAATTTTGCATTATGACATCATAATGGAATTTTGCATTATGACCTCATAATGGAATTTTGCATTATGACCTCATAATGGAATTTTACATTATGACCTCATAATGGAATTTTGCATTATGACATCATAATGGAATGTTACATTATGACATCATAATGGAATTTTGCATTATGACATCATAATGGAATGTTACATTATGACATAATGGAATTTTGCATTATGACATCATAATGGAATGTTACATTATGACATCATAATGGAATTTTGCATTATGACATCATAATGGAATGTTACATTATGACATCATAATGGAATGTTACATTATGACATCATAATGGTATTTTGCATTATGACATCATAATGGAATTTTGCATTATGACATCATAATGGAATTTTGCATTATGACATCATAATGGAATTTTGCATTATGACATCATAATGGAATTTTGCATTATGACATCATAATGGAATGTTACATTATGACATCATAATGGAATGTTACATTATGACATCATAATGGAATTTTGCATTATGACCTCATAATGGAATTTTACATTATGACCTCATAATGGAATTTTGCATTATGACATCATAATGGAATGTTACATTATGACATCAAAAGGGAATTTTGCATTATGACATCATAATGGAATTTTACATTATGACATCATAATGGAATTTTGCATTATGACATCATAATGGAATTTTGCATTATGACATCATAATGGAATTTTGCATTATGACATCATAATGGAATTTTGCATTATGACATCATAATGGAATTTTGCATTATGACATCATAATGGAATGTTACATTATGACCTCATAATGGAATGTTACATTATGACATCATAATGGAATGTTACATTATGACATCAAAAGGGAATTTTGCATTATGACATCATAATGGAATTTTGCATTATGACATCATAATAGAATTTTACATTATGACATCATAATAGAATTTTGCATTATGACATCATAATAGAATTTTGCATTATGACATCATAATGGAATTTTACATTGACATCATAATGGAATGTTACATTATGACATCATAATGGAATTTTGCATTATGACCTCATAATGGAATTTTACATTATGACCTCATAATGGAATTTTGCATTATGACATCATAATGGAATTTTGCATTATGACATCATAATGGAATGTTACATTATGACATCATAATGGAATGTTACATTATGACCTCATAATGGAATTTTGCATTATGACCTCATAATGGAATTTTACATTATGACCTCATAATGGAATTTTGCATTATGACATCATAATGGAATGTTACATTATGACATCATAATGGAATTTTGCATTATGACCTCATAATGGAATTTTACATTATGACCTCATAATGGAATGTTACATTATGACATCATAATGGAATGTTACATTATGACATCAAAAGGGAATTTTGCATTATGACATCATAATGGAATGTTGCATTATGACATCATAATAGAATTTTACATTATGACATCATAATAGAATTTTGCATTATGACATCATAATAGAATTTTGCATTATGACATCATAATGGAATTTTACATTATGACATCATAATGGAATTTTACATTATGACATCATAATGGAATTTTGCATTATGACATCATAATGGAATTTTGCATTATGACATCATAATGGAATTTTGCATTATGACATCATTATGGAATTTTGCATTATGACATCATAATGGAATGTTACATTATGACATCATAATGGAATGTTACATTATGACATCATAATGGAATTTTGCATTATGACCTCATAATGGAATTTTACATTATGACCTCATAATGGAATTTTGCATTATGACATCATAATGGAATGTTACATTATGACATCAAAAGGGAATTTTGCATTATGACATCATAATGGAATTTTACATTATGACATCATAATGGAATTTTGCATTATGACATCATAATGGAATTTTGCATTATGACATCATAATGGAATTTTGCATTATGACATCATAATGGAATGTTACATTATGACATCATAATGGAATTTTGCATTATGACATCATAATGGAATGTTACATTATGACATCATAATGGAATTTTGCATTATGACATCATAATGGGATTTTACATTATGACTAGAGATGAGCGAACGTACTCGTAAGGAGTACTTACGCACCCGAGTACCGCCATTTTTGAGTACTTCAGTACTCGGGCGTAAAGATTCGGAGGGCGGGGAGAGGCGCGGCGGTGCGGGGTGCAGCAGTGGGGAACAGAGGGGAGCCCTCTCTCTCTCCCTCTCCCCCCACTCCCCACTGCTACCCCCCGTGCCGCCACGGCGCCACCCGAATCTTTACGCCCGAGTTCTGCATCACTCGAAAATGGCGGTACTCGGGTGGGTAAGTACTCGTAACGAAAATGTTCGCTCATCTCTAATTATGACATCATAATGGAATTTTGCATTATGACATCATAATGGAATTTTGCATTATGACATCATAATGGAATTTTGCATTATGACATCATAATGGAATTTTGCATTATGACATCATAATGGAATTTTGCATTATGACATCATAATGGAATTTTGCATTATGACATCATAATGGAATTTTGCATTATGACATCATAATGGAATTTTACATTATGACATCATAATGGAATTTTGCATTATGACATCATAATGGAATTTTGCATTATGACATCATATTGGAATTTTGCATTATGACATCATAATGGAATGTTACATTATGACATCATAATGGAATTTTACATTATGACATCATAATGGAATTTTGCATTATGACATCATAATGAAATTTTGCATTATGACCTCATAATGGAATTTTGCATTATGACATCATAATGGAATGTTACATTATGACATCAAAAGGGAATTTTGCATTATGACATCATAATGGAATTTTACATTATGACATCATAATGGAATTTTGCATTATGACATCATAATGGAATTTTGCATTATGACATCATAATGGAATTTTGCATTATGACATCATAATGGAATTTTGCATTATGACATCATAATGGAATTTTGCATTATGACATCATAATGGAATGTTACATTATGACCTCATAATGGAATGTTACATTATGACATCATAATGGAATGTTACATTATGACATCAAAAGGGAATTTTGCATTATGACATCATAATGGAATTTTGCATTATGACATCATAATAGAATTTTACATTATGACATCATAATAGAATTTTGCATTATGACATCATAATAGAATTTTGCATTATGACATCATAATGGAATTTTACATTGACATCATAATGGAATGTTACATTATGACATCATAATGGAATTTTGCATTATGACCTCATAATGGAATTTTACATTATGACCTCATAATGGAATTTTGCATTATGACATCATAATGGAATTTTGCATTATGACATCATAATGGAATGTTACATTATGACATCATAATGGAATGTTACATTATGACCTCATAATGGAATTTTGCATTATGACCTCATAATGGAATTTTACATTATGACCTCATAATGGAATTTTGCATTATGACATCATAATGGAATGTTACATTATGACATCATAATGGAATTTTGCATTATGACCTCATAATGGAATTTTACATTATGACCTCATAATGGAATGTTACATTATGACATCATAATGGAATGTTACATTATGACATCAAAAGGGAATTTTGCATTATGACATCATAATGGAATGTTGCATTATGACATCATAATAGAATTTTACATTATGACATCATAATAGAATTTTGCATTATGACATCATAATAGAATTTTGCATTATGACATCATAATGGAATTTTACATTATGACATCATAATGGAATTTTACATTATGACATCATAATGGAATTTTGCATTATGACATCATAATGGAATTTTGCATTATGACATCATAATGGAATTTTGCATTATGACATCATTATGGAATTTTGCATTATGACATCATAATGGAATGTTACATTATGACATCATAATGGAATGTTACATTATGACATCATAATGGAATTTTGCATTATGACCTCATAATGGAATTTTACATTATGACCTCATAATGGAATTTTGCATTATGACATCATAATGGAATGTTACATTATGACATCAAAAGGGAATTTTGCATTATGACATCATAATGGAATTTTACATTATGACATCATAATGGAATTTTGCATTATGACATCATAATGGAATTTTGCATTATGACATCATAATGGAATTTTGCATTATGACATCATAATGGAATGTTACATTATGACATCATAATGGAATTTTGCATTATGACATCATAATGGAATGTTACATTATGACATCATAATGGAATTTTGCATTATGACATCATAATGGGATTTTACATTATGACTAGAGATGAGCGAACGTACTCGTAAGGAGTACTTACGCACCCGAGTACCGCCATTTTTGAGTACTTCAGTACTCGGGCGTAAAGATTCGGAGGGCGGGGAGAGGCGCGGCGGTGCGGGGTGCAGCAGTGGGGAACAGAGGGGAGCCCTCTCTCTCTCCCTCTCCCCCCACTCCCCACTGCTACCCCCCGTGCCGCCACGGCGCCACCCGAATCTTTACGCCCGAGTTCTGCATCACTCGAAAATGGCGGTACTCGGGTGGGTAAGTACTCGTAACGAAAATGTTCGCTCATCTCTAATTATGACATCATAATGGAATTTTGCATTATGACATCATAATGGAATTTTGCATTATGACATCATAATGGAATTTTGCATTATGACATCATAATGGAATTTTGCATTATGACATCATAATGGAATTTTGCATTATGACATCATAATGGAATTTTGCATTATGACATCATAATGGAATTTTGCATTATGACATCATAATGGAATTTTACATTATGACATCATAATGGAATTTTGCATTATGACATCATAATGGAATTTTGCATTATGACATCATATTGGAATTTTGCATTATGACATCATAATGGAATGTTACATTATGACATCATAATGGAATTTTACATTATGACATCATAATGGAATTTTGCATTATGACATCATAATGAAATTTTGCATTATGACATCATAATGGAATTTTGCATTATGACATCATAATGGAATGTTACATTATGACATCATAATGGAATGTTACATTATGACATCATAATGGAATGTTACATTATGACATCATAATGGAATGTTACATTATGACATCATAATGGAATTTTGCATTATGACATCATAATGGAATTTTGCATTATGACATCATAATGGAATTTTACATTATGACATCATAATGGAGTTCTACGTTATGACATCATAATGGAATTTTGCATTATGACATCATAATGGAATTTTGCATTATGACATCATAATGGAATTTTACATTATGACATCATAATGGAATTTTGCATTATGACATCATAATGGAATTTTGCATTATGACATCATAATGGAATTTTGCATTATGACATCATAATGGAATTTTACATTATGACATCGTAATGGAATGTTACATTATGACATCGTAATGGAATTTTGCATTATGACATCATAATGGAATTTTACATTATGACATCATAATGGAATTTTGCATTATGACATCATAATGGAATTTTGCATTATGACATCGTAATGGAATTTTGCATTATGACATCGTAATGGAATTTTACATTATGACATCATAATGGAATGTTACATTATGACATCATAATGGAATGTCACATTATGACATCATAATGGAATGTTACATTATGACATCATAATGGAATGTTACATTATGACATCATAATGGTATTTTGCATTATGACATCATAATGGTATTTTGCATTATGACATCATAATGGAATTTTGCATTATGACATCATAATGGAATTTTGCATTATGACATCATAATGGAATGTTACATTATGACATCATAATGGAATGTTACATTATGACATCATAATGGAATTTTGCATTATGACCTCATAATGGAATTTTACATTATGACCTCATAATGGAATTTTGCATTATGACATCATAATGGAATGTTACATTATGACATCAAAAGGGAATTTTGCATTATGACATCATAATGGAATTTTACATTATGACATCATAATGGAATTTTGCATTATGACATCATAATGGAATTTTGCATTATGACATCATAATGGAATTTTGCATTATGACATCATAATGGAATTTTGCATTATGACATCATAATGGAATTTTGCATTATGACATCATAATGGAATGTTACATTATGACATCATAATGGAATGTTACATTATGACATCATAATGGAATTTTGCATTATGACCTCATAATGGAATTTTACATTATGACCTCATAATGGAATTTTGCATTATGACATCAAAAGGGAATTTTGCATTATGACATCATAATGGAATTTTACATTATGACATCATAATGGAATTTTGCATTATGACATCATAATGGAATTTTGCATTATGACCTCATAATGGAATTTTACATTATGACCTCATAATGGAATTTTGCATTATGACCTCATAATGGAATGTTACATTATGACGTCATAATGGAATTTTGCATTATGACATCATAATGGAATGTTACATTATGACATCATAATGGAATTTTGCATTATGACATCATAATGGAATTTTACATTATGACATCATAATGTAGTTTTACATTATGACATCATAATAGAATTTTACATTATGACATCATAATAGAATTTTACATTATGACATCATAATGGAATTTTACATTATGACATCATAATGGAATTTTGCATTATGACATCATAATGGAATTTTGCATTATGACATCATAATGGAATTTTGCATTATGACATCATAATGGAATTTTGCATTATGACATCATAATGGAATTTTGCATTATGACATCATAATGGAATTTTGCATTATGACATCATAATGGAATTTTGCATTATGACATCATAATGGAATTTTGCATTATGACATCATAATGGAATGTTACATTATGACATCATAATGGAATTTTGCATTATGACATCATAATGGAATTTTGCATTATGACATCATAATGGAATTTTGCATTATGACATCATAATGGAATTTTGCATTATGACCTCATAATGGAATTTTACATTATGACCTCATAATGGAATTTTGCATTATGACATCATAATGGAATGTTACATTATGACATCATAATGGAATTTTGCATTATGACATCATAATGGAATGTTACATTATGACATAATGGAATTTTGCATTATGACATCATAATGGAATGTTACATTATGACATCATAATGGAATTTTGCATTATGACATAATAAGGGAATTTTACATTATGACATCATAATGGAATTTTACATTATGACATCATAATGGAATTTTACATTATGACATAATAATGGAATTTTACATTATGACATAATAATGTAGTTTTACATTATGACATCATAATGGAATTTTACATTATGACATCATAATGGAATTTTGCATTATGACATCATAATGGAATTTTGCATTATGACATCATAATGGAATTTTGCATTATGACATCATAATGGAATTTTGCATTATGACATCATAATGGAATTTTGCATTATGACATCATAATGGAATGTTACATTATGACATCATAATGGAATTTTGCATTATGACATCATTATGGAATTTTACATTATGACATCATAATGGAATTTTGCATTATGACATCATAATGGAATTTTACATTATGACATCATAATGTAGTTTTACATTATGACATCATAATAGAATTTTACATTATGACATCATAATGGAATGTTACATTATGACATCAAAAGGGATTTTTGCATTATGACATCATAATGGAATTTTACATTATGACATCATAATGGAATTTTGCATTATGACATCATAATGGAATTTTGCATTATGACATCATAATGGAATTTTGCATTATGACATCATAGTGGAATTTTGCATTATGACATCATAATGGAATGTTGCATTATGACATCATAATGGAATGTTACATTATGACATCATAATGGAATTTTGCATTATGACATCATAATGGAATGTTACATTATGACATCATAATGGAATTTTGCATTATGACATCATAATGGTATTTTGCATTATAACCTCATAATGGAATTTTGCATTCTGACCTCATAATGGAATTTTGCATTATGACCTCATAATGGAATTTTACATTATGACCTCATAATGGAATTTTGCATTATGACATCATAATGGAATGTTACATTATGACATCATAATGGAATTTTGCATTATGACATCATAATGGAATGTTACATTATGACATCATAATGGAATTTTGCATTATGACATCATAGTGGAATGTTACATTATGACATCATAATGGAATTTTGCATTATGACATCATAATGGTATGTTACATTATGACATCATAATGGAATTTTGCATTATGACATCATAATGGAATGTTACATTATGACATCATAATGGAATTTTGCATTATGACATCATAATGGAATGTTACATTATGACATCATAATGGAATTTTGCATTATGACATCATAATGGGATTTTACATTATGACTAGAGATGAGCGAACGTACTCGTAAGGAGTACTTACGCACCCGAGTACCGCCATTTTTGAGTACTTCAGTACTCGGGCGTAAAGATTCGGAGGGCGGGGAGAGGCGCGGCGGTGCGGGGTGCAGCAGTGGGGAACAGAGGGGAGCCCTCTCTCTCTCCCTCTCCCCCCACTCCCCACTGCTACCCCCCGTGCCGCCACGGCGCCACCCGAATCTTTACGCCCGAGTTCTGCATCACTCGAAAATGGCGGTACTCGGGTGGGTAAGTACTCGTAACGAAAACGTTCGCTCATCTCTAATTATGACATCATAATGGAATTTTGCATTATGACCTCATAATGGAATTTTGCATTATGACATCATAATGGAATGTTACATTATGACATCAAAAGGGAATTTTGCATTATGACATCATAATGGAATTTTACATTATGACATCATAATGGAATTTTGCATTATGACATCATAATGGAATTTTGCATTATGACATCATAATGGAATTTTGCATTATGACATCATAATGGAATTTTGCATTATGACATCATAATGGAATTTTGCATTATGACATCATAATGGAATGTTACATTATGACATCATAATGGAATTTTGCATTATGACATCATAATGGAATTTTACATTATGACATCATAATGTAGTTTTACATTATGACATCATAATGGAATTTTACATTATGACATCATAATGGAATGTTTCATTATGACATCATAATGGAATTTTGCATTATGACATCATAATGGAATTTTGCATTATGACATCATAATGGAATTTTGCATTATGACATCATAATGGAATGTTACATTATGACATCATAATGGAATGTTACATTATGACATCATAATGGAATTTTGCATTATGACATCATAATGGAATGTTACATTATGACATCATAATGGAATTTTACATTATGACATCATAATGTAGTTTTACATTATGACATCATAATAGAATTTTACATTATGACATCATAATGGAATTTTACATTATGACATCATAATGGAATTTTGCATTATGACATCATAATGGAATTTTACATTATGACATCATAATGGAATTTTACATTATGACATCATAATGGAATTTTGCATTATGACATCATAATGGAATTTTGCATTATGACATCATAATGGAATGTTACATTATGACATCATAATGGAATTTTGCATTATGACATCATAATGGAATGTTACATTATGACATCATAATGGAATTTTGCATTATGACATCATAATGGAATTTTGCATTATGACCTCATAATGGAATTTTACATTATGACCTCATAATGGAATTTTGCATTATGACCTCATAATGGAATGTTACATTATGACGTCATAATGGAATTTTGCATTATGACATCATAATGGAATGTTACATTATGACATCATAATGGAATTTTGCATTATGACATCATAATGGAATTTTACATTATGACATCATAATGTAGTTTTACATTATGACATCATAATGGAATTTTACATTATGACATCATAATGGAATTTTACATTATGACATCATAATGGAATTTTGCATTATGACATCATAATGGAATTTTGCATTATGACATCATAATGGAATGTTACATTATGACATCAAAAGGGAATTTTGCATTATGACATCATAATGGAATTTTACATTATGACATAATAATGTTGTTTTACATTATGACATCATAATGGAATTTTACATTATGACATCATAATGGAATTTAAATTATGACCTCATAATGGAATTTTGCATTATGACATCATAATGGAATTTTGCATTATGACATCATAATGGAATGTTACATTATGACATCATAATGGAATTTAAATTATGACATCATAATGGAATTTTACATTATGACCTCATAATGGAATTTGGCATTATGGCATCATAATGGAATGTTACACTATGCCATCATAATGGAATTTTGCATTATGACATCATAATGGAATGTTGCATTATGACATCATTATGGAATGTTACATTATGACATCATAATGGAATGTTACATTATGACATCATAATGGAATGTTGCATTATGACATCATAATGGAATGTTGCATTATGACATCATAATGGAATGTTGCATTATGACATCATAATGGAATTTTGCATTATGACATCATATTGGAATTTTGCATTATGACATCATAATGGAATTTTGCATTATGACATCATAATGGAATGTTACATTATGACATCATAATGGAATGTTACATTATGACATCATAATGGAATGTTACATTATGACATCATAATGGCATGTTGCATTATGACATCATAATGGAATGTTGCATTATGACATCATAATGGAATTTTGCATTATGACATCATAATGGAATTTTGCATTATGACATCATAATGGAATTTTGCATTATGACATCATAATGGAATGTTACATTATGACATCATAATGGAATGTTGCATTATGACATCATAATGGAATGTTACATTATGACATCATAATGGAATTTTACATTATGACATCTTAATGGAATTTTACATTATGACATCATAATGGAATTTTGCATTATGACATCATAATGGAATGTTACATTATGACATCATAATGGAATGTTACATTATGACATCATAATGGAATGTTGCATTATGACATCATAATGGAATGTTGCATTATGACATCATAATGGAATGTTGCATTATGACATCATAATGGAATGTTGCATTATGACATCATAATGGAATGTTACATTATGACATCATAATAGAATTTTGCATTATGACATCATAATGGAATGTTGCTTTATGACATCATAATGGAATTTAACATTATGACATCATAATGGAATTTTGCATTATGACATCATAATGGAATGTTGCATTATGACATCATAATGGAATTTTGCATTATGACATCATAATGGAATGTTGCATTATGACATCATAATGGAATTTTGCATTATGACATCATAATGGAATGTTGCATTATGACATCATAATGGAATTTTACATTATGACATCATAATGGAATTTTACATTATGACATCATAATGCAATTTTGCACTATGACATCATAATGGAATGTTGCATTATGACATCATAATGGAATTTTACATTATGACATAATGGAATTTTGCATTATGACATCATAATGGAATGTTACATTATTACATCATAATGGAATTTTACATTATGACATCATAATGGAATTTTGCATTATGACATCATAATGGAATGTTACATTATGACATCATAATGGAATGTTACATTATGACATCATAATGGAATGTTGCATTATGACATCATAATGGAATGTTACATTATGACATCATAATGGAA
This sequence comes from Eleutherodactylus coqui, assembly GCF_035609145.1. Lineage (NCBI taxonomy): Eukaryota > Metazoa > Chordata > Amphibia > Anura > Eleutherodactylidae > Eleutherodactylus > Eleutherodactylus coqui. The sequence goes on along the minus strand of NW_027102118.1, from coordinate 30,197 downwards.
TTTTACATTATGACATCATAATGGAATTTTGCATGATGACATCATAATGAAATGTTGCTTTATGACATCATAATGGAATTTTACATTATGACATCATAATGGAATTTTGCATTATGACATCATAATGGAATTTTGCATTATGACATCATAATGGAATTTTGCATTATGACATCATAATGGAATGTTACATTATGACATCATAATGGAATTTTGCATTATGACATCATAATGGAATGTTACATTATGACATCATAATGGAATTTTGCATTATGACATCATAATGGAATGTTGCATTATGACATCATAATGGAATTTTGCATTATGACATCATAATGGAATTTTGCATTATGACCTCATAATGGAATTTTACATTATGACCTCATAATGGAATTTTGCATTATGACCTCATAATGGAATGTTACATTATGACGTCATAATGGAATTTTGCATTATGACATCATAATGGAATGTTACATTATGACATCATAATGGAATTTTGCATTATGACATCATAATGGAATTTTACATTATGACATCATAATGTAGTTTTACATTATGACATCATAATAGAATTTTACATTATGACATCATAATAGAATTTTACATTATGACATCATAATGGAATTTTACATTATGACATCATAATGGAATTTTGCATTATGACATCATAATGGAATTTTGCATTATGACATCATAATGGAATTTTGCATTATGACATCATAATGGAATGTTACATTATGACATCATAATGGAATTTTGCATTATGACATCATAATGGAATGTTACATTATGACATCATAATGGAATTTTGCATTATGACATCATAATGGAATGTTACATTATGACATCATAATGGAATTTTGCATTATGACATCATAATGGAATTTTGCATTATGACCTCATAATGGAATTTTACATTATGACCTCATAATGGAATTTTGCATTATGACCTCATAATGGAATGTTACATTATGACGTCATAATGGAATTTTGCATTATGACATCATAATGGAATGTTACATTATGACATCATAATGGAATTTTGCATTATGACATCATAATGGAATTTTACATTATGACATCATAATGTAGTTTTACATTATGACATCATAATAGAATTTTACATTATGACATCATAATAGAATTTTACATTATGACATCATAATGGAATTTTACATTATGACATCATAATGGAATTTTGCATTATGACATCATAATGGAATTTTGCATTATGACATCATAATGGAATTTTGCATTATGACATCATAATGGAATTTTACATTATGACATCATAATGGAATTTTGCATTATGACATCATAATGGAATTTTGCATTATGACATCATAATGGAATTTTGCATTATGACATCATAATGGAATGTTACATTATGACATCATAATGGAATTTTGCATTATGACATCATAATGGAATGTTACATTATGACATCATAATGGAATTTTGCATTATGACATCATAATGGAATGTTACATTATGACATCATAATGGAATTTTGCATTATGACATCATAATGGAATTTTGCATTATGACCTCATAATGGAATTTTACATTATGACCTCATAATGGAATTTTGCATTATGACCTCATAATGGAATGTTACATTATGACGTCATAATGGAATTTTGCATTATGACATCATAATGGAATGTTACATTATGACATCATAATGGAATTTTGCATTATGACATCATAATGGAATTTTACATTATGACATCATAATGTAGTTTTACATTATGACATCATAATAGAATTTTACATTATGACATCATAATAGAATTTTACATTATGACATCATAATGGAATTTTACATTATGACATCATAATGGAATTTTGCATTATGACATCATAATGGAATTTTGCATTATGACATCATAATGGAATTTTGCATTATGACATCATAATGGAATTTTGCATTATGACATCATAATGGAATTTTGCATTATGACATCATAATGGAATTTTGCATTATGACATCATAATGGAATTTTGCATTATGACATCATAATGGAATGTTACATTATGACATCATAATGGAATGTTGCATTATGACATCATAATGGAATGTTACATTATGACATCATAATGGAATTTTACATTATGACATCATAATGCAATTTTGCACTATGACATCATAATGGAATGTTGCATTATGACCTCATAATGGAATTTGGCATTATGGCATCATAATGGAATGTTACACTATGACATCATAATGGAATTTTGCATTATGACATCATAATGGAATGTTGCATTATGACATCATTATGGAATGTTACATTATGACATCATAATGGAATGTTGCATTATGACATCATAATGGAATGTTACATTATGACATCATAATGGAATTTTACATTATGACATCTTAATGGAATTTTACATTATGACATCATAATGGAATTTTGCATTATGACATCATAATGGAATGTTACATTATGACATCATAATGGAATGTTACATTATGACATCATAATGGAATGTTGCATTATGACATCATAATGGAATGTTGCATTATGACATCATAATGGAATGTTGCATTATGACATCATAATGGAATGTTGCATTATGACATCATAATGGAATGTTACATTATGACATCATAATAGAATTTTGCATTATGACATCATAATGGAATGTTGCTTTATGACATCATAATGGAATTTAACATTATGACATCATAATGGAATTTTGCATTATGACATCATAATGGAATGTTGCATTATGACATCATAATGGAATTTTGCATTATGACATCATAATGGAATGTTGCATTATGACATCATAATGGAATTTTGCATTATGACATCATAATGGAATGTTGCATTATGACATCATAATGGAATTTTACATTATGACATCATAATGGAATTTTACATTATGACATCATAATGCAATTTTGCACTATGACATCATAATGGAATGTTGCATTATGACATCATAATGGAATTTTACATTATGACATAATGGAATTTTGCATTATGACATCATAATGGAATGTTACATTATTACATCATAATGGAATTTTACATTATGACATCATAATGGAATTTTGCATTATGACATCATAATGGAATGTTACATTATGACATCATAATGGAATGTTACATTATGACATCATAATGGAATGTTGCATTATGACATCATAATGGAATGTTACATTATGACATCATAATGGAATTTTACATTATGACATCATAATGGAATTTTGCATGATGACATCATAATGAAATGTTGCTTTATGACATCATAATGGAATTTTACATTATGACATCATAATGGAATTTTGCATTATGACATCATAATGGAATTTTGCATTATGACATCATAATGGAATGTTACATTATGACATCATAATGGAATTTTGCATTATGACATCATAATGGAATGTTACATTATGACATCATAATGGAATTTTGCATTATGACATCATAATGGAATGTTACATTATGACATCATAATGGAATTTTGCATTATGACATCATAATGGAATTTTGCATTATGACCTCATAATGGAATTTTACATTATGACCTCATAATGGAATTTTGCATTATGACCTCATAATGGAATGTTACATTATGACGTCATAATGGAATTTTGCATTATGACATCATAATGGAATGTTACATTATGACATCATAATGGAATTTTGCATTATGACATCATAATGGAATTTTACATTATGACATCATAATGTAGTTTTACATTATGACATCATAATAGAATTTTACATTATGACATCATAATGGAATTTTACATTATGACATCATAATGGAATTTTACATTATGACATCATAATGGAATTTTGCATTATGACATCATAATGGAATTTTGCATTATGACATCATAATGGAATTTTGCATTATGACATCATAATGGAATGTTACATTATGACATCATAATGGAATTTTGCATTATGACATCATAATGGAATGTTACATTATGACATCATAATGGAATTTTGCATTATGACATCATAATGGAATGTTACATTATGACATCATAATGGAATTTTGCATTATGACATCATAATGGAATTTTGCATTATGACCTCATAATGGAATTTTACATTATGACCTCATAATGGAATTTTGCATTATGACCTCATAATGGAATGTTACATTATGACGTCATAATGGAATTTTGCATTATGACATCATAATGGAATTTTACATTATGACATCATAATAGAATTTTACATTATGACATCATAATAGAATTTTACATTATGACATCATAATGGAATTTTACATTATGACATCATAATGGAATTTTGCATTATGACATCATAATGGAATTTTGCATTATGACATCATATTGGAATTTTGCATTATGACATCATAATGGAATTTTGCATTATGACATCATAATGGAATGTTACATTATGACATCATAATGGAATGTTACATTATGACATCATAATGGAATGTTACATTATGACATCATAATGGCATGTTGCATTATGACATCATAATGGAATGTTGCATTATGACATCATAATGGAATTTTGCATTATGACATCATAATGGAATTTTGCATTATGACATCATAATGGAATTTTGCATTATGACATCATAATGGAATTTTGCATTATGACATCATAATGGAATGTTACATTATGACATCATAATGGAATGTTGCATTATGACATCATAATGGAATGTTGCATTATGACATCATAATGGAATGTTGCATTATGACATCATAATGGAATGTTGCATTATGACATCATAATGGAATGTTACATTATGACATCATAATAGAATTTTGCATTATGACATCATAATGGAATGTTGCTTTATGACATCATAATGGAATTTAACATTATGACATCATAATGGAATTTTGCATTATGACATCATAATGGAATTTTGCATTATGACATCATAATGGAATTTTGCATTATGACATCATAATGGAATGTTACATTATGACATCATAATGGAATGTTACATTATGACATCATAATGGAATGTTGCATTATGACATCATAATGGAATGTTACATTATGACATCATAATGGAATTTTACATTATGACATCATAATGGAATTTTGCATGATGACATCATAATGAAATGTTGCTTTATGACATCATAATGGAATTTTACATTATGACATCATAATGGAATTTTGCATTATGACATCATAATGGAATTTTGCATTATGACATCATAATGGAATTTTGCATTATGACATCATAATGGAATGTTACATTATGACATCATAATGGAATTTTGCATTATGACATCATAATGGAATGTTACATTATGACATCATAATGGAATTTTGCATTATGACATCATAATGGAATGTTACATTATGACATCATAATGGAATTTTGCATTATGACATCATAATGGAATTTTGCATTATGACCTCATAATGGAATTTTACATTATGACCTCATAATGGAATTTTGCATTATGACCTCATAATGGAATGTTACATTATGACGTCATAATGGAATTTTGCATTATGACATCATAATGGAATGTTACATTATGACATCATAATGGAATTTTGCATTATGACATCATAATGGAATTTTACATTATGACATCATAATGTAGTTTTACATTATGACATCATAATAGAATTTTACATTATGACATCATAATAGAATTTTACATTATGACATCATAATGGAATTTTACATTATGACATCATAATGGAATTTTGCATTATGACATCATAATGGAATTTTGCATTATGACATCATAATGGAATTTTGCATTATGACATCATAATGGAATTTTGCATTATGACATCATAATGGAATTTTGCATTATGACATCATAATGGAATTTTGCATTATGACATCATAATGGAATTTTGCATTATGACATCATAATGGAATTTTGCATTATGACATCATAATGGAATTTTGCATTATGACATCATAATGGAATGTTACATTATGACATCATAATGGAATTTTGCATTATGACATCATAATGGAATTTTGCATTATGACATCATAATGGAATTTTGCATTATGACATCATAATGGAATTTTGCATTATGACCTCATAATGGAATTTTACATTATGACCTCATAATGGAATTTTGCATTATGACATCATAATGGAATGTTACATTATGACATCATAATGGAATTTTGCATTATGACATCATAATGGAATGTTACATTATGACATAATGGAATTTTGCATTATGACATCATAATGGAATGTTACATTATGACATCATAATGGAATTTTGCATTATGACATCATAATGGAATTTTACATTATGACATCATAATGGAATTTTACATGATGACATCATAATGGAATTTTACATTATGACATCATAATGTAGTTTTACATTATGACATCATAATAGAATTTTACATTATGACATCATAATGGAATTTTGCATTATGACATCATAATGGAATTTTGCATTATGACATCATAATGGAATGTTACATTATGACATCATAATGGAATTTTGCATTATGACATCATAATGGAATTTTGCATTATGACATCATAATGGAATTTTGCATTATGACATCATAGTGGAATTTTGCATTATGACATCATAATGGAATGTTGCATTATGACATCATAATGGAATGTTACATTATGACATCATAATGGAATTTTGCATTATGACATCATAATGGAATGTTACATTATGACATCATAATGGAATTTTGCATTATGACATCATAATGGTATTTTGCATTATAACCTCATAATGGAATTTTGCATTCTGACCTCATAATGGAATTTTGCATTATGACCTCATAATGGAATTTTACATTATGACCTCATAATGGAATTTTGCATTATGACATCATAATGGAATGTTACATTATGACATCATAATGGAATTTTGCATTATGACATCATAATGGAATGTTACATTATGACATCATAATGGAATTTTGCATTATGACATCATAGTGGAATGTTACATTATGACATCATAATGGAATTTTGCATTATGACATCATAATGGTATGTTACATTATGACATCATAATGGAATTTTGCATTATGACATCATAATGGAATGTTACATTATGACATCATAATGGAATTTTGCATTATGACATCATAATGGAATGTTACATTATGACATAATGCGATTTTGCATTATGACATCATAATGGAATGTTACATTATGACATCATAATGGAATTTTGCATTATGACATCATAATGGAATTTTACATTATGACATCATAATGGAATTTTACATGATGACATCATAATGGAATTTTACATTATGACATCATAATGTAGTTTTACATTATGACATCATAATAGAATTTTACATTATGACATCATAATGGAATTTTGCATTATGACATCATAATGGAATTTTGCATTATGACATCATAATGGAATGTTACATTATGACATCATAATGGAATTTTGCATTATGACATCATAATGGAATTTTGCATTATGACATCATAATGGAATTTTGCATTATGACATCATAGTGGAATTTTGCATTATGACATCATAATGGAATGTTGCATTATGACATCATAATGGAATGTTACATTATGACATCATAATGGAATTTTGCATTATGACATCATAATGGAATGTTACATTATGACATCATAATGGAATTTTGCATTATGACATCATAATGGTATTTTGCATTATAACCTCATAATGGAATTTTGCATTCTGACCTCATAATGGAATTTTGCATTATGACCTCATAATGGAATTTTACATTATGACCTCATAATGGAATTTTGCATTATGACATCATAATGGAATGTTACATTATGACATCATAATGGAATTTTGCATTATGACATCATAATGGAATGTTACATTATGACATCATAATGGAATTTTGCATTATGACATCATAGTGGAATGTTACATTATGACATCATAATGGAATTTTGCATTATGACATCATAATGGTATGTTACATTATGACATCATAATGGAATTTTGCATTATGACATCATAATGGAATGTTACATTATGACATCATAATGGAATTTTGCATTATGACATCATAATGGAATGTTACATTATGACATCATAATGGAATTTTGCATTATGACATCATAATGGGATTTTACATTATGACTAGAGATGAGCGAACGTACTCGTAAGGAGTACTTACGCACCCGAGTACCGCCATTTTTGAGTACTTCAGTACTCGGGCGTAAAGATTCGGAGGGCGGGGAGAGGCGCGGCGGTGCGGGGTGCAGCAGTGGGGAACAGAGGGGAGCCCTCTCTCTCTCCCTCTCCCCCCACTCCCCACTGCTACCCCCCGTGCCGCCACGGCGCCACCCGAATCTTTACGCCCGAGTTCTGCATCACTCGAAAATGGCGGTACTCGGGTGGGTAAGTACTCGTAACGAAAACGTTCGCTCATCTCTAATTATGACATCATAATGGAATTTTGCATTATGACATCATAATGGAATTTTGCATTATGACATCATAATGGAATTTTGCATTATGACATCATAATGGAATTTTGCATTATGACATCATAATGGAATGTTACATTATGACATCATAATGGAATTTTGCATTATGACATCATAATGGAATGTTACATTATGACATCATAATGGAATTTTGCATTATGACATCATAATGGGATTTTACATTATGACTAGAGATGAGCGAACGTACTCGTAAGGAGTACTTACGCACCCGAGTACCGCCATTTTTGAGTACTTCAGTACTCGGGCGTAAAGATTCGGAGGGCGGGGAGAGGCGCGGCGGTGCGGGGTGCAGCAGTGGGGAACAGAGGGGAGCCCTCTCTCTCTCCCTCTCCCCCCACTCCCCACTGCTACCCCCCGTGCCGCCACGGCGCCACCCGAATCTTTACGCCCGAGTTCTGCATCACTCGAAAATGGCGGTACTCGGGTGGGTAAGTACTCGTAACGAAAACGTTCGCTCATCTCTAATTATGACATCATAATGGAATTTTGCATTATGACATCATAATGGAATTTTGCATTATGACATCATAATGGAATTTTGCATTATGACATCATAATGGAATTTTGCATTATGACCTCATAATGGAATTTTGCATTATGACCTCATAATGGAATTTTGCATTATGACCTCATAATGGAATTTTGCATTATGACATCATAATGGAATGTTACATTATGACATCATAATGGAATTTTGCATTATGACATCATAATGGAATGTTACATTATGACATCATAATGGAATTTTGCATTATGACATCATAATGGAATTTTACATTATGACATCGTAATGGAATGTTACATTATGACATCGTAATGGAATTTTGCATTATGACATCATAATGGAATTTTACATTATGACATCATAATGGAATTTTGCATTATGACATCGTAATGGAATTTTGCATTATGACATCGTAATGGAATTTTGCATTATGACATCGTAATGGAATTTTACATTATGACATCGTAATGGAATGTTACATTATGACATCATAATGGAATGTTACATTATGACATCATAATGGAATGTTACATTATGACATCATAATGGTATTTTGCATTATGACATCATAATGGAATTTTGCATTATGACATCATAATGGAATTTTGCATTATGACATCATAATGGAATTTTGCATTATGACATCATAATGGAATGTTACATTATGACATCATAATGGAATGTTACATTATGACATCATAATGGAATTTTGCATTATGACATCATAATGGAATTTTACATTATGACATCATAATGTAGTTTTACATTATGACATCATAATAGAATTTTACATTATGACCTCATAATGGAATGTTACATTATGACATCATAATGGAATTTTACATTATGACATCATAATGGAATTTTGCATTATGACATCATAATGGAATTTTGCATTATGACATCATAATGGAATGTTACATTATGACATCATAATGGAATTTTGCATTATGACATCATAATGGAATTTTGCATTATGACATCATAATGGAATTTTGCATTATGACATCATAGTGGAATTTTGCATTATGACATCATAATGGAATGTTGCATTATGACATCATAATGGAATGTTACATTATGACATCATAATGGAATTTTGCATTATGACATCATAATGGAATGTTACATTATGACATCATAATGGAATTTTGCATTATGACATCATAATGGTATTTTGCATTATAACCTCATAATGGAATTTTGCATTCTGACCTCATAATGGAATTTTGCATTATGACCTCATAATGGAATTTTACATTATGACCTCATAATGGAATTTTGCATTATGACATCATAATGGAATGTTACATTATGACATCATAATGGAATTTTGCATTATGACATCATAATGGAATGTTACATTATGACATCATAATGGAATTTTGCATTATGACATCATAGTGGAATGTTACATTATGACATCATAATGGAATTTTGCATTATGACATCATAATGGTATGTTACATTATGACATCATAATGGAATTTTGCATTATGACATCATAATGGAATGTTACATTATGACATCATAATGGAATTTTGCATTATGACATCATAATGGAATGTTACATTATGACATCATAATGGAATTTTGCATTATGACATCATAATGGGATTTTACATTATGACTAGAGATGAGCGAACGTACTCGTAAGGAGTACTTACGCACCCGAGTACCGCCATTTTTGAGTACTTCAGTACTCGGGCGTAAAGATTCGGAGGGCGGGGAGAGGCGCGGCGGTGCGGGGTGCAGCAGTGGGGAACAGAGGGGAGCCCTCTCTCTCTCCCTCTCCCCCCACTCCCCACTGCTACCCCCCGTGCCGCCACGGCGCCACCCGAATCTTTACGCCCGAGTTCTGCATCACTCGAAAATGGCGGTACTCGGGTGGGTAAGTACTCGTAACGAAAACGTTCGCTCATCTCTAATTATGACATCATAATGGAATTTTGCATTATGACATCATAATGGAATTTTGCATTATGACATCATAATGGAATTTTGCATTATGACATCATAATGGAATTTTGCATTATGACATCATAATGGAATTTTGCATTATGACATCATAATGGAATTTTACATTATGACATCATAATGGAATTTTGCATTATGACATCATAATGGAATTTTGCATTATGACATCATAATGGAATTTTGCATTATGACATCATAATGGAATTTTACATTATGACATCATAATGGAATTTTGCATTATGACATCATAATGGAATGTTGCATTATGACATCATAATGGAATGTTACATTATGACATCATAATGGAATTTTGCATTATGACATCATAATGGAATGTTACATTATGACATCATAATGGAATTTTGCATTATGACATCATAATGGAATTTTGCATTATGACCTCATAATGGAATTTTACATTATGACCTCATAATGGAATTTTGCATTATGACCTCATAATGGAATGTTACATTATGACGTCATAATGGAATTTTGCATTATGACATCATAATGGAATGTTACATTATGACATCATAATGGAATTTTGCATTATGACATCATAATGGAATTTTACATTATGACATCATAATGGAATTTTACATTATGACATCATAATGGAATTTTACATTATGACATCATAATGGAATTTTGCATTATGACATCATAATGGAATGTTACATTATGACATCAAAAGGGAATTTTGCATTATGACATCATAATGGAATTTTACATTATGACATAATAATGTAGTTTTACATTATGACATCATAATGGAATTTTACATTATGACATCATAATGGAATTTTGCATTATGACATCATAATGGAATTTTGCATTATGACATCATAATGGAATTTTGCATTATGACATCATAATGGAATTTTGCATTATGACATCATAATGGAATTTTACATTATGACATCATAATGGAATGTTACATTATGACATCATAATGGAATTTTGCATTATGACATCATAATGGAATTTTGCATTATGACCTCATAATGGAATTTTGCATTATGACCTCATAATGGAATTTTACATTATGACCTTATAATGGAATTTTGCATTATGACATCATAATGGAATGTTACATTATGACATCATAATGGAATTTTGCATTATGACATCATAATGGAATGTTACATTATGACATCATAATGGAATTTTGCATTAGGACATCATAATGTAGTTTTACATTATGACATCATAATAGAATTTTACATTATGACATCATAATGGAATTTTACATTATGACATCATAATGGAATGTTACATTATGACATCATAATGGAATTTTGCATTATGACATCATAATGGAATTTTGCATTATGACATCATAATGGAATTTTGCATTATGACATCATAATGGAATGTTACATTATGACATCATAATGGAATTTTGCATTATGACATCATAATGGAATGTTACATTATGACATCATAATGGAATTTTGCATTATGACATCATAATGGAATGTTACATTATGACATCATAATGGAATTTTGCATTATGACATCATAATGGAATGTTACATTATGACATCATAATGGAATTTTTCATTATGACATCATAATGGAATTTTACATTATGACATCATAATGTAGTTTTACATTATGACATCATAATAGAATTTTACATTATGACATCATAATGGAATTTTACATTATGACATCATAATGGAATTTTGCATTATGACATCATAATGGAATTTTACATTATGACATCATAATGGAATTTTGCATTATGACATCATAATGGAATTTTACATTATGACATCATAATGGAATTTTGCATTATGACATCATAATGGAATTTTGCATTATGACATCATAATGGAATGTTACATTATGACATCATAATGGAATTTTGCATTATGACATCATAATGGAATGTTACATTATGACATCATAATGGAATTTTGCATTATGACATCATAATGGAATTTTGCATTATGACCTCATAATGGAATTTTACATTATGACCTCATAATGGAATTTTGCATTATGACCTCATAATGGAATGTTACATTATGACGTCATAATGGAATTTTGCATTATGACATCATAATGGAATGTTACATTATGACATCATAATGGAATTTTGCATTATGACATCATAATGGAATTTTACATTATGACATCATAATGTAGTTTTACATTATGACATCATAATAGAATTTTACATTATGACATCATAATAGAATTTTACATTATGACATCATAATGGAATTTTACATTATGACATCATAATGGAATTTTGCATTATGACATCATAATGGAATTTTGCATTATGACATCATAATGGAATTTTGCATTATGACATCATAATGGAATTTTGCATTATGACATCATAATGGAATTTTGCATTATGACATCATAATGGAATTTTGCATTATGACATCATAATGGAATTTTGCATTATGACATCATAATGGAATTTTGCATTATGACATCATAATGGAATTTTGCATTATGACATCATAATGGAATGTTACATTATGACATCATAATGGAATTTTGCATTATGACATCATAATGGAATTTTGCATTATGACATCATAATGGAATTTTGCATTATGACATCATAATGGAATTTTGCATTATGACCTCATAATGGAATTTTACATTATGACCTCATAATGGAATTTTGCATTATGACATCATAATGGAATGTTACATTATGACATCATAATGGAATTTTGCATTATGACATCATAATGGAATGTTACATTATGACATAATGGAATTTTGCATTATGACATCATAATGGAATGTTACATTATGACATCATAATGGAATTTTGCATTATGACATCATAATGGAATTTTACATTATGACATCATAATGGAATTTTACATGATGACATCATTATGGAATTTTACATTATGACATAATAATGGAATTTTACATTATGACATAATAATGTAGTTTTACATTATGACATCATAATGGAATTTTACATTATGACATCATAATGGAATTTTACATTATGACATCATAATGGAATTTTGCATTATGACATCATAATGGAATTTTGCATTATGACATCATAATGGAATTTTGCATTATGACATCATAATGGAATTTTGCATTATGACATCATAATGGAATTTTGCATTATGACATCATAATGGAATGTTACATTATGACATCATAATGGAATTTTGCATTATGACATCATTATGGAATTTTACATTATGACATCATAATGGAATTTTGCATTATGACATCATAATGGAATTTTACATTATGACATCATAATGTAGTTTTACATTATGACATCATAATAGAATTTTACATTATGACATCATAATGGAATGTTACATTATGACATCAAAAGGGATTTTTGCATTATGACATCATAATGGAATTTTACATTATGACATCATAATGGAATTTTGCATTATGACATCATAATGGAATTTTGCATTATGACATCATAATGGAATTTTGCATTATGACATCATAGTGGAATTTTGCATTATGACATCATAATGGAATGTTGCATTATGACATCATAATGGAATGTTACATTATGACATCATAATGGAATTTTGCATTATGACATCATAATGGAATGTTACATTATGACATCATAATGGAATTTTGCATTATGACATCATAATGGTATTTTGCATTATAACCTCATAATGGAATTTTGCATTCTGACCTCATAATGGAATTTTGCATTATGACCTCATAATGGAATTTTACATTATGACCTCATAATGGAATTTTGCATTATGACATCATAATGGAATGTTACATTATGACATCATAATGGAATTTTGCATTATGACATCATAGTGGAATGTTACATTATGACATCATAATGGAATTTTGCATTATGACATCATAGTGGAATGTTACATTATGACATCATAATGGAATTTTGCATTATGACATCATAATGGAATGTTACATTATGACATCATAATGGAATTTTGCATTATGACATCATAATGGAATGTTACATTATGACATCATAATGGAATTTTGCATTATGACATCATAATGGGATTTTACATTATGACTAGAGATGAGCGAACGTACTCGTAAGGAGTACTTACGCACCCGAGTACCGCCATTTTTGAGTACTTCAGTACTCGGGCGTAAAGATTCGGAGGGCGGGGAGAGGCGCGGCGGTGCGGGGTGCAGCAGTGGGGAACAGAGGGGGGCCCTCTCTCTCTCCCTCTCCCCCCACTCCCCACTGCTACCCCCCGTGCCGCCACGGTGCCACCCGAATCTTTACGCCCGAGTTCTGCATCACTCGAAAATGGCGGTACTCGGGTGGGTAAGTACTCGTAACGAAAACGTTCGCTCATCTCTAATTATGACATCATAATGGAATTTTGCATTATGACATCATAATGGAATTTTGCATTATGACATCATAATGGAATTTTGCATTATGACATCATAATGGAATTTTGCATTATGACATCATAATGGAATTTTGCATTATGACATCATAATGGAATTTTACATTATGACATCATAATGGAATTTTGCATTATGACATCATAATGGAATTTTGCATTATGACATCATAATGGAATTTTGCATTATGACATCATAATGGAATTTTACATTATGACATCATAATGGAATGTTGCATTATGACATCATAATGGCATGTTACATTATGACATCATAATGGAATATTGCATTATGACATCATAATGGAATGTTACATTATGATATCATAATGCAATTTTGCATTATGACATCATAATAGAATTTAGCATTATGACATCATAATGGAATTTTACATTATGACATCATAATGGAATGTTACATTATGACATCATAATGGAATTTTCCTTTTTGACATCATAATGGAATGTTACATTATGACATCATAATGGAATGTTGCATTATGACATCATAATGGAATGATGCACTATGACATCATAATGGAATTTTGCATTATGCCATCATAATGGAATTTTGCATTATGACATCATAATGAAATTTTACATTATGACATCATAATGGAATTTTGCATTATGACATCATAATGGAATGTTGCTTCATGACATCATAATGGAATTTTACATTATGACATCATAATGGAATGTTGCATTATGACATCATAATGGAATGTTACATTATGACATCATAATGGAATTTTGCATTTTGACATCATAATGGAATGTTACATAATGACATCATAATGGAATGTTACATTATGACATCATAATGGAATGTTACATTATGACATCATAATGGAATTTTGCATTATGACATCATAATGAAATTTTGCATTTTGACATCATAATGGAATGTTACATAATGACATCATAATGGAATGTTACGTTATGACATCATAATGGAATTTTGCATTATGACTTCATAATGGAATGTTGTATTATGACATCATAATGGAATTTTACATTATGACATCATAATGGAATGTTGCATTATGACATCATAATGGAATGTTGCATTATGACATCATAATGGAATGATGCACTATGACATCATACTGGAATTTTGCATTATGACATCATAATGGAATGTTCCATTATGACATCATAATGGAATGTTGCATTATGACATCATAATGGCATGTTACATTATGACATCATAATGGAATATTGCATTATGACATCATAATGGAATGTTACATTATGATATCATAATGCAATTTTGCATTATGACATCATAATAGAATTTAGCATTATGACATCATAATGTAATTTTACATTATGACATCATAATGGAATTTAGCATTATGACATCATAATAGAATTTAGCATTATGACATCATAATGGAATTTTACATTATGACATCATAATAGAATTTTGTATTATGACATCATAATGGAATGTTACATTATGACATCATAATGGAATGTTGCATTATGACATCATAATGGAATTTTACATTATGACATCATAATGGAATGTTGCATTATGACATCATAATGGAATGTTACATTATGACATCATAATGGAATTTTACATTATGACATCATAATGGAATTTTGCATTATGACATCATAATGGAATTTTGCATTATGACATCATAATGGAATTTTACATTATGACATCATAATGGAATTTTGCATTATGAAATCATAATGGAATGTTACATTATGACATCATAATGGAATTTTACATTATGACATCATAATGGAATTTTGCATTATGACATCATAATGGAATGTTGCATTATGACATCATAATGGAATGATGCATTATGACATCATACTGGAATTTTGCATTATGACATCATAATGGAATTTTGCATTATGACATCATAATGGAATGTTGCATTATAACATCATAATGGAATGTTGCATTATGACATCATAATGGAATGTTACATTATGACATCATAATGGAATTTTGCATTATGACATCATAATGGAATGTTGCTTCATGACATCATAATGGAATTTTACATTATGACATCATAATGGAATGTTGCATTATGACATCATAATGGAATGTTACATTATGACATCATAATGGAATTTTGCATTTTGACATCATAATGGAATGTTACATAATAACATCATAATGGAATGTTAAGTTATGACATCATAATGGAATTTTGCATTATGACATCATAATGGAATGTTGCATTATGACATCATAATTGAATTTTACATTATGACATCATAATGGAATGTTGCATTATTACATCATAATGGAATGTTGCATTATGACATCATAATGGAATTTTGCATTATGACATCATAATGGAATTTTACATTATGACATCATAATGGAATTTTACATTATGACATCATAATGGAATTTTACATTATGACATCATAATGGAATTTTGCATTATGACATCATAATGGAATTTTGCATTATGACATCATAATGGAATTTTGCATTATGACATCATAATGGAATTTTACATTATGACATCATACTGGAATTTTGCATTATGACATCATAATGGAATGTTGCATTATGACATCATAATGGAATGTTGCATTATGACATCATAATGGAATGTTACATTATGACATCATAATGGAATTTTGCATTATGACATCATAATGGAATGTTGCTTCATGACATCATAATGGAATTTTACATTATGACATCATAATGGAATGTTGCATTATGACATCATAATGGAATGTTACATTATGACATCATAATGGAATTTTGCATTTTGACATCATAATGGAATGTTACATAATGACATCATAATGGAATGTTAAGTTATGACATCATAATGGAATTTTGCATTATGACATCATAATGGAATGTTGCATTATGACATCATAATTAAATTTTACATTATGACATCATAATGGAATGTTGCATTATTACATCATAATGGAATGTTGCATTATGACATCATAATGGAATGTTACATTATGACATCATAATGGAATTTTGCATTTTGACATCATAATGGAATGTTACATAATGACATCATAATGGAATGTTACGTTATGACATCATAATGGAATTTTGCATTATGACATCATAATGGAATGTTGCATTATGACATCATAATGGAATGTTGCATTATGACATCATAATATAATTTTACATTATGACATCATAATGGAATTTTGCATTATGACATCATAATGGAATTTTGCAGTATGACATCATAATGGAATGTTACATTATGACATCATAATGGAATTTTGCATTATGACATCATAATGGGATTTTACATTATGACATCATAATGGAATTTTGCATTATGACATCATAATGGAATTTTACATTATGACATCATAATGGAATTTTACATTATGACATCATAATGGAATTTTGCATTATGACATCATAATGGAATTTTACAGTATGACATCATAATGGAATTTTGCATTATGACATCATAATGGAATTTTTAATTATGACATCATAATGGAATTTTACATTATGACATCATAATGGAATGTTACATTATGACATCATAATGGAATGTTGCATTATGACATCATAATGGAATTTTGCATTATGACATCATAATGGAATTTTGCATTATGACATCATAATGGAATTTTGCATTATGACATCATAATGGAATGTTACATTATGACATCATAATGGAATTTTGCATTATGACATCATAATGGAATTTTGCATTATGACATCATAATGGAATTTTGCATTATTACATCATAATGGAATGTTACATTATGACATCATAATGGAATTTTGCATTATGACATCATAATGGAATGTTACATTATGACATCATAATGGAATTTTGCATTATGACATCATAATGGAATGTTACATTATGACATCATAATTGAGTTTTGGATTATGACATCATAATGGAATTTTACATTATGACATCATAATGGAATTTTGCATTATGACATCATAATGGAGTTTTGCATTATGACATCATAATGGAGTTTTGCATTATGACATCATAATGGAGTTTTGCATTATGACATCATAATGGAGTTTTGCGTTATGACATCATAATGGAGTTTTGCATTATGACATCATAATGGAATTTTGCATTATGACATCATAATGGAATTTTACATTATGACATCATAATGGAATTTTACATTATGACATCATAATGGAATTTTACATTATGACATCATAATGGAATTTTGCATTATGACATCATAATGGAATTTTGCATTATGACATCATAATGGAATTTTGCATTATGACATCATAATGGAATTTTACATTATGACATCATACTGGAATTTTGCATTATGACATCATAATGGAATGTTGCATTATGACATCATAATGGAATGTTGCATTATGACATCATAATGGAATGTTACATTATGACATCATAATGGAATTTTGCATTATGACATCATAATGGAATGTTGCTTCATGACATCATAATGGAATTTTACATTATGACATCATAATGGAATGTTGCATTATGACATCATAATGGAATGTTACATTATGACATCATAATGGAATTTTGCATTTTGACATCATAATGGAATGTTACATAATGACATCATAATGGAATGTTAAGTTATGACATCATAATGGAATTTTGCATTATGACATCATAATGGAATGTTGCATTATGACATCATAATTGAATTTTACATTATGACATCATAATGGAATGTTGCATTATTACATCATAATGGAATGTTGCATTATGACATCATAATGGAATGTTACATTATGACATCATAATGGAATTTTGCATTATGACATCATAATGGAATTTTACATTATGACATCATAATTGAGTTTTGGATTATGACATCATAATGGAATTTTACATTATGACATCATAATGGAATTTTGCATTATGACATCATAATGGAGTTTTGCATTATGACATCATAATGGAGTTTTGCATTATGACATCATAATGGAGTTTTGCATTATGACATCATAATGGAGTTTTGCGTTATGACATCATAATGGAGTTTTGCATTATGACATCATAATGGAATTTTGCATTATGACATCATAATGGAATTTTACATTATGACATCATAATGGAATTTTACATTATGACATCATAATGGAATTTTACATTATGACATCATAATGGAATTTTGCATTATGACATCATAATGGAATTTTGCATTATGACATCATAATGGAATTTTGCATTATGACATCATAATGGAATTTTACATTATGACATCATACTGGAATTTTGCGTTATGACATCATAATGGAATGTTGCATTATGACATCATAATGGAATGTTGCATTATGACATCATAATGGAATGTTACATTATGACATCATAATGGAATTTTGCATTATGACATCATAATGGAATGTTGCTTCATGACATCATAATGGAATTTTACATTATGACATCATAATGGAATGTTGCATTATGACATCATAATGGAATGTTGCATTATGACATCATAATGGAATGTTACATTATGACATCATAATGGAATTTTGCATTTTGACATCATAATGGAATGTTGCATTATGACATCATAATTGAATTTTACATTATGACATCATAATGGAATGTTGCATTATTACATCATAATGGAATGTTGCATTATGACATCATAATGGAATGTTACATTATGACATCATAATGGAATTTTGCATTTTGACATCATAATGGAATGTTACATAATGACATCATAATGGAATGTTACGTTATGACATCATAATGGAATTTTGCATTATGACATCATAATGGAATGTTGCATTATTACATCATAATGGAATGTTGCATTATGACATCATAATGGAATGTTACATTATGACATCATAATGGAATTTTGCATTTTGACATCATAATGGAATGTTACATAATGACATCATAATGGAATGTTACGTTATGACATCATAATGGAATTTTGCATTATGACATCATAATGGAATGTTGCATTATGACATCATAATGGAATGTTGCATTATGACATCATAATATAATTTTACATTATGACATCATAATGGAATTTTGCATTATGACATCATAATGGAATTTTGCATTATGACATCATAATGGAATGTTACATTATGACATCATAATGGAATTTTGCATTATGACATCATAATGGGATTTTACATTATGACATCATAATGGAATTTTGCATTATGACATCATAATGGAATTTTACATTATGACATCATAATGGAATTTTACATTATTACATCATAATGGAATTTTGCATTATGACATCATAATGGAATTTTACAGTATGACATCATAATGGAATTTTGCATTATGACATCATAATGGAATTTTTAATTATGACATCATAATGGAATTTTACATTATGACATCATAATGGAATGTTACATTATGACATCATAATGGAATGTTGCATTATGACATCATAATGGAATTTTGCATTATGACATCATAATGGAATTTTGCATTATGACATCATAATGGAATTTTGCATTATGACATCATAATGGAATGTTACATTATGACATCATAATGGAATTTTGCATTATGACATCATAATGGAATTTTGCATTATGACATCATAATGGAATTTTGCATTATGACATCATAATGGAATGTTACATTATGACATCATAATGGAATTTTGCATTATGACATCATAATGGAATGTTACATTATGACATCATAATTGAGTTTTGGATTATGACATCATAATGGAATTTTACATTATGACATCATAATGGAATTTTGCATTATGACATCATAATGGAGTTTTGCATTATGACATCATAATGGAGTTTTGCATTATGACATCATAATGGAGTTTTGCATTATGACATCATAATGGAGTTTTGCGTTATGACATCATAATGGAGTTTTGCATTATGACATCATAATGGAATTTTGCATTATGACATCATAATGGAATTTTACATTATGACATCATAATGGAATTTTACATTATGACATCATAATGGAATTTTACATTATGACATCATAATGGAATTTTGCATTATGACATCATAATGGAATTTTGCATTATGACATCATAATGGAATTTTGCATTATGACATCATAATGGAATTTTACATTATGACATCATACTGGAATTTTGCATTATGACATCATAATGGAATGTTGCATTATGACATCATAATGGAATGTTGCATTATGACATCATAATGGAATGTTACATTATGACATCATAATGGAATTTTGCATTATGACATCATAATGGAATGTTGCTTCATGACATCATAATGGAATTTTACATTATGACATCATAATGGAATGTTGCATTATGACATCATAATGGAATGTTACATTATGACATCATAATGGAATTTTGCATTTTGACATCATAATGGAATGTTACATAATGACATCATAATGGAATGTTAAGTTATGACATCATAATGGAATTTTGCATTATGACATCATAATGGAATGTTGCATTATGACATCATAATTGAATTTTACATTATGACATCATAATGGAATGTTGCATTATTACATCATAATGGAATGTTGCATTATGACATCATAATGGAATGTTACATTATGACATCATAATGGAATTTTGCATTATGACATCATAATGGAATTTTACATTATGACATCATAATTGAGTTTTGGATTATGACATCATAATGGAATTTTACATTATGACATCATAATGGAATTTTGCATTATGACATCATAATGGAGTTTTGCATTATGACATCATAATGGAGTTTTGCATTATGACATCATAATGGAGTTTTGCATTATGACATCATAATGGAGTTTTGCGTTATGACATCATAATGGAGTTTTGCATTATGACATCATAATGGAATTTTGCATTATGACATCATAATGGAATTTTACATTATGACATCATAATGGAATTTTACATTATGACATCATAATGGAATTTTACATTATGACATCATAATGGAATTTTGCATTATGACATCATAATGGAATTTTGCATTATGACATCATAATGGAATTTTGCATTATGACATCATAATGGAATTTTACATTATGACATCATACTGGAATTTTGCATTATGACATCATAATGGAATGTTGCATTATGACATCATAATGGAATGTTGCATTATGACATCATAATGGAATGTTACATTATGACATCATAATGGAATTTTGCATTATGACATCATAATGGAATGTTGCTTCATGACATCATAATGGAATTTTACATTATGACATCATAATGGAATGTTGCATTATGACATCATAATGGAATGTTGCATTATGACATCATAATGGAATGTTACATTATGACATCATAATGGAATTTTGCATTTTGACATCATAATGGAATGTTGCATTATGACATCATAATTGAATTTTACATTATGACATCATAATGGAATGTTGCATTATTACATCATAATGGAATGTTGCATTATGACATCATAATGGAATGTTACATTATGACATCATAATGGAATTTTGCATTTTGACATCATAATGGAATGTTACATAATGACATCATAATGGAATGTTACGTTATGACATCATAATGGAATTTTGCATTATGACATCATAATGGAATGTTGCATTATGACATCATAATGGAATGTTGCATTATGACATCATAATGGAATGTTGCATTATGACATCATAATATAATTTTACATTATGACATCATAATGGAATTTTGCATTATGACATCATAATGGAATGTTACATTATGACATCATAATGGAATTTTGCATTATGACATCATAATGGGATTTTACATTATGACATCATAATGGAATTTTGCATTATGACATCATAATGGAATTTTACATTATGACATCATAATGGAATTTTACATTATGACATCATAATGGAATTTTGCATTATGACATCATAATGGAATTTTACAGTATGACATCATAATGGAATTTTGCATTATGACATCATAATGGAATTTTTAATTATGACATCATAATGGAATTTTACATTATGACATCATAATGGAATGTTACATTATGACATCATAATGGAATGTTGCATTATGACATCATAATGGAATTTTGCATTATGACATCATAATGGAATTTTGCATTATGACATCATAATGGAATTTTGCATTATGACATCATAATGGAATGTTACATTATGACATCATAATGGAATTTTGCATTATGACATCATAATGGAATTTTGCATTATGACATCATAATGGAATTTTACATTATGACATCATACTGGAATTTTGCATTATGACATCATAATGGAATGTTGCATTATGACATCATAATGGAATGTTGCATTATGACATCATAATGGAATGTTACATTATGACATCATAATGGAATTTTGCATTATGACATCATAATGGAATGTTGCTTCATGACATCATAATGGAATTTTACATTATGACATCATAATGGAATGTTGCATTATGACATCATAATGGAATGTTACATTATGACATCATAATGGAATTTTGCATTTTGACATCATAATGGAATGTTACATAATGACATCATAATGGAATGTTAAGTTATGACATCATAATGGAATTTTGCATTATGACATCATAATGGAATGTTGCATTATGACATCATAATTGAATTTTACATTATGACATCATAATGGAATGTTGCATTATTACATCATAATGGAATGTTGCATTATGACATCATAATGGAATGTTACATTATGACATCATAATGGAATTTTGCATTATGACATCATAATGGAATTTTACATTATGACATCATAATTGAGTTTTGGATTATGACATCATAATGGAATTTTACATTATGACATCATAATGGAATTTTGCATTATGACATCATAATGGAGTTTTGCATTATGACATCATAATGGAGTTTTGCATTATGACATCATAATGGAGTTTTGCATTATGACATCATAATGGAGTTTTGCGTTATGACATCATAATGGAGTTTTGCATTATGACATCATAATGGAATTTTGCATTATGACATCATAATGGAATTTTACATTATGACATCATAATGGAATTTTACATTATGACATCATAATGGAATTTTACATTATGACATCATAATGGAATTTTGCATTATGACATCATAATGGAATTTTGCATTATGACATCATAATGGAATTTTGCATTATGACATCATAATGGAATTTTACATTATGACATCATACTGGAATTTTGCATTATGACATCATAATGGAATGTTGCATTATGACATCATAATGGAATGTTGCATTATGACATCATAATGGAATGTTACATTATGACATCATAATGGAATTTTGCATTATGACATCATAATGGAATGTTGCTTCATGACATCATAATGGAATTTTACATTATGACATCATAATGGAATGTTGCATTATGACATCATAATGGAATGTTGCATTATGACATCATAATGGAATGTTACATTATGACATCATAATGGAATTTTGCATTTTGACATCATAATGGAATGTTGCATTATGACATCATAATTGAATTTTACATTATGACATCATAATGGAATGTTGCATTATTACATCATAATGGAATGTTGCATTATGACATCATAATGGAATGTTACATTATGACATCATAATGGAATTTTGCATTTTGACATCATAATGGAATGTTACATAATGACATCATAATGGAATGTTACGTTATGACATCATAATGGAATTTTGCATTATGACATCATAATGGAATGTTGCATTATGACATCATAATGGAATGTTGCATTATGACATCATAATGGAATGTTGCATTATGACATCATAATATAATTTTACATTATGACATCATAATGGAATTTTGCATTATGACATCATAATGGAATGTTACATTATGACATCATAATGGAATTTTGCATTATGACATCATAATGGGATTTTACATTATGACATCATAATGGAATTTTGCATTATGACATCATAATGGAATTTTACATTATGACATCATAATGGAATTTTACATTATGACATCATAATGGAATTTTGCATTATGACATCATAATGGAATTTTACAGTATGACATCATAATGGAATTTTGCATTATGACATCATAATGGAATTTTTAATTATGACATCATAATGGAATTTTACATTATGACATCATAATGGAATGTTACATTATGACATCATAATGGAATGTTGCATTATGACATCATAATGGAATTTTGCATTATGACATCATAATGGAATTTTGCATTATGACATCATAATGGAATTTTGCATTATGACATCATAATGGAATGTTACATTATGACATCATAATGGAATTTTGCATTATGACATCATAATGGAATTTTGCATTATGACATCATAATGGAATTTTGCATTATGACATCATAATGGAATGTTACATTATGACATCATAATGGAATTTTGCATTATGACATCATAATGGAATGTTACATTATGACATCATAATGGAATTTTGCATTATGACATCATAATGGAATTTTGCATTATGACATCATAATGGAATGTTACATTATGACATCATAATGGAATTTTACAGTATGACATCATAATGGAATTTTGCATTATGACATCATAATGGAATTTTGCATTATGACATCATAATGGAATTTTGCATTATGACATCATAATGGAATGTTGCATTATGACATCATAATGGAATGTTACATTATGACATCATAATGGAATTTTGCATTATGACATCATAATGGAATTTTGCATTATGACATCATAATGGAATTTTACATTATGACATCATAATGGAATTTTGCATTATGACATCATAATGGAATGTTACGTTATGGCATCATAATGGAATTTTGCATTATGACATCATAATGGAATGTTGCATTATGACATCATAATGGAATTTTACATTATGACATCATAATGGAATTTTGCATTATGACATCATAATGGAATTTTACATTATGACATCATAATGGAATTTTGCATTATGACATCATAATGGAATTTTGCATTATGACATCATAATGGAATTTTACATTATGACATCATAATGGAATTTTGCATTATGACATCATAATGGAATTTTTGCATTATGACATCATAATGGAATTTTACATTATGACATCATAATGGAATTTTGCATTATGACATCATAATGGAATGTTACATTATGACATCATAATGGAATGTTACATTATGACATCATAATGGAATGTTACATTATGACATCATAATGGAATGTTGCATTATGACATCATAATGGAATTTTGCATTATGACATCATAATGGAATTTTGCATTATGACATCATAATGGAATTTTGCATTATGATGTCATAATGGAATTTTGCATTATGACATCATAATGGAATTCTATATTATGACATCATAATGGAATTTTGCATTATGACATCATAATGGCATTTTGCATTATGACATCATAATGGAATTTTGCATTGTGACATCATAATGGAATGTTGCATTATGACATCATAATGGAATTTTGCATTATGACATCATAATGGAATTTTACATTATGACATCATAATGGAATGTTACATTATGACATCATAATGGAATTTTGCATTATGACATCATAATGGAATTTTGCATTATGACATCACAATGGAATGTTACATTATGACATCATAATGGAATTTTGCATTATGACATCATAATGGAATTTTGCATTATGACATCATAATGGAATTTTGCATTATGACATCATAATGGAATTTTGCATTATGACATCATAATGGAATTTTTCATTATGACATCATAATGGAATGTTACATTATGACATCATAATGGAATTTTGCATTATGACATCATAATGGAATTTTGCATTATGACATCATAATGGAATGTTACATTATGACATCATAATGGAATTTTGCATTATGACATCATAATGGAATGTTACATTATGACATCATAATGGAATTTTGCATTATGACATCATAATGGAATTTTGCATTATGACATCATAATGGAATGTTGCATTATGACATCATAATGGAATGTTACATTATGACATCATAATGGAATTTTGCATTATGACATCATAATGGAATTTTGCATTATGACATCATAATGGAATGTTGCATTATGACATCATAATGGAATGTTACATTATGACATCATAATGGAATTTTGCATTATGACATCATAATGGAATTTTGCATTATGACATCATAATGGAATGTTGCATTATGACATCATAATGGAATGTTATATTATGACATCATAATGGAATTTTACATTATGACATCATAATGGAATGTTGCATTATGACATCATAATGGAATGTTGCATTATGACATCATAATGGAATTTTGCATTATGACATCATAATGGAATTTTGCATTATGACATCATAATGGAATTTTTGCATTATGACATCATAATGGAATTTTACATTATGACATCATAATGGAATTTTGCATTATGACATCATAATGGAATGTTACATTATGACATCACAATGGAATGTTGCATTATGACATCATAATGGAATTTTACATTATGACATCATAATGGAATTTTACATTATGACATCATAATGGAATTTTACATTATGACATCATAATGGAATTTTACATTATGACATCATAATGGAATTTTGCATTATGACATCATAATGGAATGTTGCTTTATGACATCATAATGGAATTTTACATTATGACATCATAATGGAATGTTGCATTATGACATCATAATGGAATTTTGCATTATGACATCATAATGGAATTTTGCATTATGACATCATAACGGAATTTTACATTATGACATCATAATGGAATTTTACATTATGACATCATAATGGAATGTTGCATTATGACATCATAATGGAATGATGCATTATGACATCATACTGGAATTTTGCATTATGACATCATAATGGAATGTTGCATTATGACATCATAATGGAATGTTACATTATGACATCATAATGGAATTTTACATTATGACATCATAATGGAATGTTGCATTATGACATCATAATGGAATGTTGCATTATGACATCATAATGGAATTTTGCATTATGACATCATAATGGAATTTTGCATTATGACATCATAATGGAATTTTTGCATTATGACATCATAATGGAATTTTACATTATGACATCATAATGGAATTTTGCATTATGACATCATAATGGAATGTTACATTATGACATCACAATGGAATGTTGCATTATGACATCATAATGGAATTTTACATTATGACATCATAATGGAATGTTGCTTTATGACATCATAATGGAATTTTACATTATGACATCATAATGGAATTTTGCATTATGACATCATAATGGAATGTTGCTTTATGACATCATAATGGAATTTTACATTATGACATCATAATGGAATGTTGCATTATGACATCATAATGGAATTTTGCATTATGACATCATAATGGAATTTTGCATTATGACATCATAACGGAATTTTACATTATGACATCATAATGGAATTTTACATTATGACATCATAATGGAATGTTGCATTATGACATCATAATGGAATGATGCATTATGACATCATACTGGAATTTTGCATTATGACATCATAATGGAATGTTGCATTATGACATCATAATGGAGTTTTGCATTATGACATCATAATGGAGTTTTGCGTTATGACATCATAATGGAGTTTTGCATTATGACATCATAATGGAATTTTGCATTATGACATCATAATGGAATTTTACATTATGACATCATAATGGAATTTTACATTATGACATCATAATGGAATTTTACATTATGACATCATAATGGAATTTTGCATTATGACATCATAATGGAATTTTGCATTATGACATCATAATGGAATTTTGCATTATGACATCATAATGGAATTTTACATTATGACATCATACTGGAATTTTGCATTATGACATCATAATGGAATGTTGCATTATGACATCATAATGGAATGTTGCATTATGACATCATAATGGAATGTTACATTATGACATCATAATGGAA